>NC_135497.1:40149252-40390988 GCF_052857255.1 Amblyomma americanum
GCAGTGCGGAGTGATGCCGTCATGAGGGAGGTACACAGAGCGGGTGCTTGCTTGCTACTGACACACGTGTGTGATGGTGCTGGTAGCGTCTACTAGTGCGGGGCTTTCATCTTCTGAGTCTGCGCCTTCCCTAAATGCTGATGTGCCATCTACATCGACGGGTGCTCGAACACGAGGGAACGCTATCGCGTTTCACTCTTAAGGTGGAGCTTAAGCGTCTTCCAAGTTTTTGTCCTCGATAGTACATACCGCTTTAACATCACATAGGTTCACGGTGGCCCTCGCTCTGCCCGCCATGTTGTGGGAACGTCGCTATCATTAATTGACAGGCTGCGAAGGTCCTCACAATGCTGACACTAGCGACATGAGGGACACTGCCGAACCAAGTGACCGATAATGGAAGTGGTTCGGCGTGTCCCGCTCTAGCCGACCGCCGGCGCACGACGACGTCGCCTAGGGAACCCGGCTGCGAAGTAGCTCTTCTCGTATCTCCTGCTGTTGTCGTTCCCCAACAACTCTCAGCAACCCGGTGGAAGGTGGGCGCCCGAAGTGTGTGCATAAGAAGCAGCCTCTTCCGACGCTTAAAAGCGAAGACCTAAAAACGAGAATTTCGAAATAAAATTGCGCATAGGGCCACGGTTGCGTCACGGCTCTATTATGGACTCGACCAGAAATATTTTCAAAAACCAGCCATTAAGAACACTAGTGAAGCAATCGTTTTTTCATAAACCAAGAGTAAGCTATCCCCGGCATTCGCGGTTCTCTGCAAGTTGCTTTGATAGCTAGCATACTTTCAATGCTTCTTGCATAAATAATTTCACTTATTTCACCCCTGTTACAAACATACTGAGGGGGGGGGGGCGAAATAAAAGCTGCTCTAACGCAACTTGAGAGGTCTCTTGTCCCCTTTATATTCAGGCAGGTTGGTGTCCCACAATAGATTTGAGCTTCGACAGCGTCATGGGTTCCAGGTAAGAGTTTAGTAGCGTAGGCGAGGTGTTCGTGATCATATGACAGCCATAACAATGAAAATGGCTTTGTAGAGAAGCTTAGCGAAATAATGGACAAACACTTTAACCAGTAATGTGAGCGCTTGCCAATTGCGTAAAGCGAACAATGTGAATGCCCTTTCTGCTGTGGCTATAATCCGCCTGCGGGACAAATATAGCGCTGCCCTTTCGCTCGCGCCGGTGATCACGCCCCCCCCCCCCCCCCCCCCCCCTCCGTGGCTCGAGTTGGCCGGAGCGAATAAGTGAAGCGTGAATTGAACAATAGTCGCATGCTGCCTGGCCTCCAGTCTGCTTCTTTTCTACCTTGGCATTGAAGTAATCCATCAGTACAGAGTACTGTGTTTTCATTTTGGTCATTGCCGATTCCACGTCTACATAGAAGCTTTAGACGATTTGGTCATCATGGTTAGATGTAGGCGCGTAAGCCTTTATGGATAGAATCGAGCATGCTCTAAAGAACGAAGGTAGCCTAAAATCGGTGAAGAGGAAACGAGGCATTGGGAAAAATCAGATGTATGCGTTAAGAGACAAAGAGGGCAATGTCATTAGCAATATGTATAACTTATAGTTAAAGTAGCTGAAGACTTCTACCTATATCTATACAGTAGCCAATGTAATCAAGACATAAATAAGATTAGATATATCCCACAGCAATGGGACATCCCACCAGTAATGCAGGAGTAAATAAAGCCTTAGGACCAATTAAAAGGGGGAAAGCAGCTGGTGAGGATCAGGTAACAGTAGATCATTTAAAGGACGGAGGGGAGATTGGGCTAGAAAAACTAGCCACCCTGCATACGCAATACCTTATGACCTCGAGCGTACAAGTATCTTGGAAGAACGTGTGGGGTTGACTTGGGGAGATATAAATACGTTCTCCCCACTCAATCGCGGTTGACACGGTTCAAAGCCGCCCGGACCCCACCCCGTGATCGCGTACGCTACCGAGCGCACGCCAACCACGGCGGGCCTTGCTCTGAGGGAACAAAGGAACGACACACTGGCTGACACAAACAGGCATTTATTGCTACGGCAACAATAACGCCAGCTAGCAACAAGATATGCTAATGAATCGAGGTCGTCCGACTCACCAGCAAGGTTCCGAGCGTATGTTCGCCCGCGCTAGGGCAAGGGATATATACTCCGAAGGCCAGACGGGACGATATACGGGAGCGGGTCTCCCCGTTGCTTCCTCGCCCCGCCGGCGAAGAGCGGAGCCGCGAGCGACACGTCCGCTCGCGCCGGCGATCCCAGCCGAAGAACCCCATCTCCCGCGCGCGGGCTTCAGCAGTCTCCCGCGCAGCGACGCTGGCGCCCTCCCTTGCCAGTTAATGTAACTGGCAAGGAAATGCGCTCATCCTCGGGGTGGACTGCTGCTGCATGGTGCCTCGCAGGAAAGCAAACACAGGGGGCTGCAGGGCAGGTCCCCACAAACGCTAACAATCTCAGTCCAGCATACAAGGGAATGGAAAGAGGTATTCGATAAGACATAAATGACGGAAGCTAACAGTCACCGAAACCAACCAGCCTAGGGGATGTCTTTTAATTGTGTAGTTTTTATCAACTGAAGATTAATAAAAGCGGAAGAAAAAACAAGCACATGCTGCCGGTGGGATCCGAACACACGACCTCAGAATTTCGCGAAATTCAGAGGACATGAGTTCGGATCCCACCGGCGGCATGTGGTTGTCTTTTCTCCTGCTTTTATTAATCTCCCATTGATAAAAACTACAGAATTAAACAATGACATCGCCTATGCTCCTTTGTTGGCTTCCGTCATTTATATCTCAATCCATAAGAAAGGAGACGTCAAGGACTTTATTTATTATTTATTTGTTGATACTGGGATCTTTTATAAGATCTTAGCAGGGTGGGCATACAGTATACAAGTAAACACACGCTGCAAACAATAAACACGCTCTTAAGATGTTAAAATGAAATTATAAATAAATTGTACAAAATAACAAATCAAGAAACAGAAATGCAAAATACACGATACAAATGAAACAATATCATTTGGTGAAAAAGATGTAAGGAAACTAAAGATGGGCTTTTATTTATTGAAAACTCATAGACCAATCAGCTTACGTTGCCTACACGGTATTTACTAAGGTATCGCTAATAGAGTCAGGACAACCTTGCACTTCAATCAACCAAATGTACAGGCAGGCTTTTGTAAAAGATACTCGACCGACCATCTTTACACTATCAACCAGTTGGTAAAGAAATGTGCAGAATGTAGCCAACCCCTACAGTGTATAGTCTTCGTAGACTACGAAAAGCATTTGACTCAGTCGAAACCTCAGCAGTCATGCAGGCGTTGCGGAATCACAGTGTGGAAGAGCCTTATGCAAAAATACTAGAACGTATATCTATAACTGCTGCGCAGCTACCACAGCCCTCCATAAAGTCTGCAATAAAATTCCGAAAGGAAGGGTGTCAGGCAGGGAGACACGATCTCGCCAATGCTATTCACCACCTGTTTACAGGAGGTATTCCGAGTCCTGGATTGGAAACAGTTAGGGATACTAGTTAATAGAGAATACCTCAGTAATCTAGTAATCTGCGATTCACTCATGACATTGCCTTGCCTAGTCACTCAGGAGATGAACTGCAAATCATGATCAATGAGTTATACAGGCAGAGCAGAGCGGCGGGTCTAAAAATTATTATGCAGGAAACCAAAGTAATGCTCAACAGTCTCGGAAGGAAACAGCAGTTCACAATTGGCAGCGAGGTGCTAGAAGTGGTAAAGGAATATATCTACTTAGGGCAGGTAGTGACAGCTGATCCGGATCATGAGAGGGAAATGAAGGATAAGAATGGGGTGGAGCGCATTTGGCCGGTTCTCTGAGGTCATGAATGGCAGTTTACCAACACCCCCTCAAGAGATAAGTATATAACAGCTGTATCTTACCGGTACTCACCTATGGGGCAGAAACGTGGAGGCTAACGAAAACGGTTCAGCTTAAATTGAGGAAAACGCAGCGAGCTATGGAGAGGAAAATGACAGATGCAATGTTAAATGACAGAAGCAGGGCAGAGTGGGTCAGGGAACAAACGCGGGTTAATGACATCCTAGTCGAAATCAAGAAAATAAATGGGCTTGGTCAGGGCATGTAATGCGAAGACAAGATAACATATCGTCGTTAAGGGTAACGGAATGGATTCCAAGAGAAGGCAAGCGTAGCAGGGGGCGGCAGAAAGTGAGGTTGGGGGATGAGATTACGAAGTTTGCGGGGATAGGGCGGCCGCAGCTGGCCCAGGGCAGGGTAAAGATATGGGAGAGGCCTTTGTCCTGCAGTGGGCGTAGTCAGGCTGATGGTGATGATGATAAACTGAACTATAAGCGGCTGTCGGCCGCTGCTGGTTCCTCAGGGTCTGCCGGAGTGCATGGAGGACAGTGCCTGCGCCTATGTCCAGCTCAACCTTGCCGGAATCAACTCGGAACAGCTGTGCCGCTGCCCGGACGGCCTCAGCTGCCCGCTCGACTGGGACCCGCTGGACGGACGCACCGTGTCGCACGGCAACGATCAATACAAGGTGGGCCTCCTACCAGCTGGAGGGCGAAATTCGCGTCTCCCTGTGGGAATGGAGGCGGCGCACAAAGACGTCCAACGTGACGCCGTGTCGTGCTTGCATTTGCCATAACAAGCTGCTCTTTAATTCGTCGCGTCGCACACGCACCCGCACGGAGCACGCGAAGAAAACCGACTCCTCGAGAAGGGAGCTTATAGTTTAGTTTTATGAGGGTTTAACGTCCCAAAGCGACTCAGGCTATGAGAGACGCCGTAGTGAAGGGCTTCGGGAATTTCGACCACGTGGGGTTCTGTAACGTGCACTGACATTGCACAGCACACGGTCCTCTAGAATTCCGCCTCCATCGAAATTCGACCGCCGCGGCTGGGATCGAACCCGCGTCTTTCGGGCCAGAAGCCGAGCGCCATAACCACTCAGCCACCGCGGCGGCAGAAGGGAGCTTATAGGAGAGCCGATAATATACCGGGTGATTTGTTTTTAACGTTTATAGATTTTTAGTTTGAAAACTGCACGGGATACGTCGGTGCGGTGTGTGCTGGTGGATCGTCCAGCAAGGCGGACATCATGTACAGGGCTGGTCAAAAGTTCCCAGGCCACAGGGCCTGCTATAGCAGTATATTTCGGCAGTGATAACACCCGCGAAGCTCGAAATGTCTGTAGAGGGTAAGAGAAGCATCGTTCTAACATTTTAGAACCTTGATACCTTGATTGCTTTATCGGCATGAGAAGTGCCGGGATATGATGAAGAAAAGAAGACCCTGCGGCCTGGGAACTTTTGACCGACCCTGTACAGTGCATGATAGAACTCAGTAATTAGACGATTAATTCAATAAATTTAACTCATCAACTTTTTATTTTAGACTGTATGGTCCAAGATTGTAATGCGAATTTAAACGCCATCAACATTGAAGGTGAGCGTGTTTTTTTTAATTTTCTTAATCGGCAATGTGGTCCGAAATGTCCAACGTCAAAAATACGCATTTGAAAGCTCGTTGAGTTGGCATTCTCGCGTTGCATATTTATACAATTGCGTCGCTACGTGTGGTATCCTTCTTCTACATCCTCGAATACACAAATGGCGTCTGTATCTGGTGCATAAAAAATGCCCGCGACACCAATTTATACATGTATAATGCAGGAAAGCCAATCCAACGAAGATTAAAATGCGTATTCTTGATGGTGGGTATATCGAACCACATTGCCGATGAAGAAAATTTCAAAGCTAGGCTCGCCTTCGATGTTGATGGCCTTCAATTTCGCAATATAATCTACTCCTCTAAGAGTTAAAATTTTAGAGGCCAATTAATCGTCTAATTATTGCGCTCTATCACGTGGTATATAATGTCGCCTTGCTGTACAATCCACCCGCACAGACCACATCGACGCATATCTTGCAGTATTTAAAACAAAAATCTGTATACCGGTGCATAAATCACTCTGTATACCGGTAAAAAAAAAAAACGGATCTCGTCAGTACAACTGCGGCTTCCGTCAGGCCATCCGAAAGAAAACGGAGTAAGCGACCACGAGATGTACAGGGTGCTCAAAGTTAGACTTTCTAGGTATATATAAAAAAAAACAGAGAGCACTACACAAAAGTTTTTTTTTTAATGGGGTATGCGGCCAGGCGGTCATCGTAATATCAGCACTTAACTAAATGCTATAATTAGCTTTTTATTTACTTTAGTTAGCATGCATGTTTATATTGAAAATTTAGAGATAGTGGTATTTGGTGACTATTCTATTATACAATATTAGTAACACGCTTGTGTCCTGAGATATGCACGTCTAAAATTTCAGTCCAATCCGTCTGATTACACATGCGAGACCTCGGCACTCGGCATGAACATCCTCCCTCGTGTGACGCAGCAGTTGCTTATGACCCTCCGTCTTACAGGAAAGTGGAGTGACAGGGGACGGTGATAACTTTCACCTCTGGGTCAGGATCGAGAGCGCTATCGCTGCGTTGACAGCATACGAAGTCCAAAGCGACACCACGTCTTATCACCCACTATAATAGCAATCGCTCAAAGAAACAGGGCTCGCCTCACGTCGCCTGCACACTCATTCCTGGGTTTCGCTGGCCAAGAACGAAAAATAATTACCGTCCCCTGTCGGTCCACATTCATGTCAGAGGCTTCACGTCACATTCATGTCAGAGGCATCACACTAGGCAGGGGCTTCATGCTGAACGCCTCGCTCTCGCATGCGTAATTGGACGGATTGGGCTGAAATTTCAGATGTGCATATCTCAGGGCACAGGCGCGTTACTAAAATTGCGCAAAATAGAATAGCCATCAAATACCACAGCCTCTAGGTTTTCAACACAAACATGCGTGCTAACTGCCGTTATAAAAAGTAAATTATATAATCTATTTAATTTCTGATATAACGCAAATAATTATCCTCACAGCTTGCGTCCGCATGGCACATTAACCAATTTACAAAAACAACTTTTGTGTACGGTTCTTTTATTTGTTTTAAAAATCCAGAAAATCTAGTTTTGAACACCCTGTATACATAAATAAAAAGAAGAAGCAAATAAACCTCGCTACTTTGCGTGAAGACGCTGGCGCATGTAGCGTTGGTGGCCTTCGGGTGAGCGCAGGTGGCCGTCGAATGCTGTCTGCAAACCGGGAAAAGAAAACTTCGCAAAAACAATTCTGCTCCAAGCAAGAATTATACCTTCCGCCGTGCCTCGCGCATGCGCTGCTCTATTAAACACGCGCTAAACTGTCGGCACACTCACGTTCCACCTCCTGAAGTGGGCATCGTTCGCACGGCGCTTGGACAACGCGTGTAAAAAGTGGACAGCGCGTCTTCTGTATGGAGGTGCAAAGAAATCAGTGCGCAAACTGCGTACGCCCGTTGCCGCGCCGTGAACACCGAACAGCGTGCAAAAGGAATGCACGTTACTATATCACAATATATCACACAATATCACACAATTTGGGGACGAGCAGTGAAGATGGCACGATGTCACGTGTGCGTGACGGAGGCGCTACAGGCGGAACAACGAGAGAGAGACGTAAAAAAAATAGCACATTGCCCTAAGTTGTGCGACAGAACAAGTGACGAGACACCGGTCGGCGAACCACAATGGCCCGGCTCTCAGCAATGCTGCGCCTATAACGCTTTCCACACAATATGAGTGCACGTTCCTGGGTCGTCACATTAAAGCAACTACACGTCCCGTAGCGTCGGTGTGCACAGCTTCACAGGTCCCTGCGCCCCGGGCCGTGCGTCGGGCCGCTGCGGCTCCAATGCTCGACACAGTATGCGGGGATCTGTTGCGGAGCATGCGTACTATCACTAAAAAATGAAACACGAACAAGACAATTCAGCCACGAACAGAAAAATGAGAAGCTGGTAGCAAGGGGAAGCTCAACAACACCAGCCCAGGTTACTTTAACTTCGAAGGGGCAAAGACTCTTCTTCAGGAGTGCTAATCAACCTCGACTGTATTTTAATTTCAGGAGCTAATATGTTGTTTTTGTGTCGCCATCTCAGTTTTCTTGTTCGCGTTTCATTTGTTGCTGATCGTACGTACCATCGTTTCCGAAAGTTCTCCGGCCACTGCGTAGGGTGCTCGGCCCATGCGGCTGGACTGCAGAAGCACCTCGAGTACTTTGAAACTTTGAAAAGGAATGTTCCCCTCACCAGTAGAGAGTAGAAAGCGTGGGTGGAGCTCTGTGAGCCGTACTGAAAAGTGCAGAAGCAAACTCAGTGATGTGCCTTTGAAAAAGACGGCACATTTATGTATTCATCGGCTTGCTTGTTTGCTTGCTTGCTTAATTGTTCATTTGTTTACCTCTAAGGGCTCTTTCGGGCAAGGAGGAAAGGGCGGAGATTATATAAACTGTAAGTAACATGCAGGATACGTGACATGGGACAAAGTGACAGAATATAATAAAACCATACAGCAGTTTGTGGACAAAAA
The DNA here is from genome assembly GCF_052857255.1 of Amblyomma americanum. Classification (NCBI taxonomy): domain Eukaryota; kingdom Metazoa; phylum Arthropoda; class Arachnida; order Ixodida; family Ixodidae; genus Amblyomma; species Amblyomma americanum. Next base: position 40,157,743 of record NC_135497.1, read on the forward strand.
GGTACAAACAGGAAAAAAAAACATACCAAGCTATAAATAAATTATTACAAACAACCATTATTGGTTTATGGTTTATGAGGGTTTAACGTTCCAAAGCGACTCAGGCTATGAGGGACGCCAAACAACCGTTATTACAAGATATTAAACAGTTTTAGACAATCCTAACCATGTTCGCTTGAAAAAGGAAAACGCGCGCCCAGTACCGACCGGGGAATGCATACAGTAAAGCCTTGTGGACTCAAGCATGCCGCACGTGTCTCTCTGGCGCAGTACTGCGGACGGGCGCCTCGCCTGGCGCGCTGCCTGCGCGACCAGGTGGTGTACAGCACGGCGGTGAAGCTGTCGCTGTTGACGGGCACCAAGCTGGAGAACACGGCGCGCCTGCACTGCTCCTGCCCGCCCACGCACATCTTCTACCGCAACCAGACCAGCCACCAGCAGTACGACAACGGCGTCACCGCCATCGATGTCAGCACGCTCTGCAAACGCGTATGTCACTTGTTCTACCGCTTTGGGTGGTCCAGAGGTGGTGGAAGGGCCGACTGGGCCATTGCAGCTATTGGGCTGACGAGTTTCCCTGCTGCTACTCTAAGGACCCTTGAGCAGGAGTGGAAAAATGCCCTCGTTTTCTTGCTTTTCCTTCCTCACCCTAGTTTTTCAACTTTCCTGGCCCTTCCTTGCCCTCATGCGCTCTGCACCGCGAGCTTCGTTTTTCTGCTTTCAAACCTTCGTCCCTAGCCCGTATTAAGAGCCTTTACAGCAAAAGAACACAAGGGAATAAGAGAGCGCGCTCGCTTACACATTGCGAAGGCGACACGATCAGATACGCAACGCGTAACAGCGTCGCTTCATCTTGGGAGACGCCTGCTACCCGTAATCAGTACGTAATACTCCACTGAGAGTGCACTGTGGTGTTGCGTTATGTCGTTTCGTAAAAATATCTTCTTATTCCTTACGACCCGGCGCATCCGGTGCGGCGACGAGGCGCCAATAACACGCAACGGATGTAAGCGTAGAAAATTCAAAGTAAGCAAAGACTATCTTCTCCGTGATATTCGGTTTTGTCGAAAGTTGGCGCTTGGGTTGGAATATTCCCTAAGCATTGACTATTACTATCATAACGTGTTTTAAGAGAAAAATACTAACTGAAACCGGGTGCTATATTCCGCAGCGAAGGACGGGTGTGGCTGTAGTGCTGGCAAGAGAAGAGGCTTTCGCCCTCTCCTCCACCCCTCAAATCTTGCCCTCCCTCACCACCTCTGCCTTCCCTCACCTTAGCGAGTGAAGCCTCTCGCGAGAATCAGAGCGGGGACGCCCTCATGAGCGTCGCCACGTCTGCCCATGAGTAAACATGATTTACCGATTTTTGTAGCGAGTGAGCAGGTCAGCTAAATTATGGCTAGTTAAAGACCTAATTTGTGAGTCAAAATATGACGCACATGGTGTACGACAGTCAGTAATTTTCCAGCAGATGTGTGGAAGTTTGAATTGAGGTTGGAGCATACCAACGAATTAAATAGCCAGCAGACAGCAGGTTACTAGCGGCTCACTAATCAGACAAGGAACAGTATGTTTAACTGAATGAGAAAGATGTGCAGATTTTTAATGTCACTGGATATGCTTCTCTGGCTATATTTATCATGAAATAAGTCAGATAGTGGTCGGTCAGATACCCGGAGAGAAGGTTACTAGCCAAACAAGTAGCCCCCGACCGATCCGACTGCTTGAAGGGAGCTCGTGTTGTGCGTGCGATGAAGCAGTCGCCTATCAAGCTATGACGGGCTGTTGTGTTCCCTGGTGTTCTGCCCCCCCCCCCCCCCCCCCCCCCCCCCCCCCCCCCCCCCCCCCCCCCAGAAAAGCACAGCGGCTATTTCGTTTTCCCCGAGACAGTGCGCGCAGAAAAAAGGGGTAAACGCAGGTCAAACGAGACGGCTGGAAGCCAACACACATCTCCAAAGTATGCGAGGTAAGGCATGGGAAATGCTTCCATTTGAGAGCAATATTTGCTGGGGCGGAGGCATAATGCACAACTGAAAAGTTGCACCTTCATAGAACAGGGGATGGTATCTTCACACACACACACACACACACACACACACACACACACACACACACACACACACACACACACACACACACACACACACACACACACACACACACACACACACACGCACACGCACGCACGCACACACACACACACACACACACACACACACACACACACACACACACACACACACACACACACACACACACACACACACACACACACACATATATATATATATATATATATATATATATATATATATATATTTACGCCTACAAGAACCACACTCCAGGGAGGCAGAACTTGTCTAAAAACGAACGGGATGCATTGAAGGCTCTGAGCAGAAGGACAGATATAATCATAAAGCCAGCGGATAAGGGAGGTGGTATAGTTGTCATGGACAGCGAAAAATACATTGAAGAAGGCTTGAGACAACTCTCTAACATTAGTTTCTATCAACGTCTTGAAGCAGACCCAACTGCGCAATACCAACATTTTGTAGCGGAGACCCTGGGTCAACTTGCGAAGAATGGGGACATATCCCTACGGTTATCTAAAGCCCTCACCGCACCACACCCGTCGCCGGGCCGATTCTACATGTTACCGAAAATCCACAAAAAGAATAATCCTGGCCGCCCTATAGTATCTGGCATCGGCACGATTACAGAACCAATTCCAGTTACATTGACACACTAATTAGACATATTCCAACAACACACGCATCATACATACGCGACACAAACCATTTCCTTCGCGCAATAGCAGGTCTCAAACTCCCGGAAGGAGCCTTCCTGGCAACACTAGATGTAGTCTCTCTCTACACAAACATTCCTCATTCCGATGACATTAAATCTCTGATCGAAGCGTATGAACAAAACAGAAAGGAGGAAACCCCTACCCCACGTGTTTTAGAAATACTGCAAAAATCGTACTTGAATATAACAACTTCGAATTTAACAATGAACACTATTTGCAAATTAATGGCACAGCCATGGGTACAAGGATGGCACCAACCTACGCCAATATCTTCATGCATAGTATTGAATCCAAATTTCTGAAAGATTGCCCCATTAAGCCCACCCTATACAAACGCTACTTGGATGACATCTTTTTAATATGGACTGACACAGAGCAAGAACTCATACGTTTTATTGAAAACTTCAACCTCGTCCACCCCAACATATCTTTCACTTACACGTACTCCAACACCAAAATTAACTTTCTAGATGTTGAGATTTCGGTAAACAAAGGCTCACTTACCACCGGTGTATATAGAAAACCGACGGACCGCCAACAATACCTATACTTCCAAAGCTGCCATCCTCGTCACTCTAAAACAAGCATCCCATACTCTCAGGCACATCGATCTAAAAGAATACGTTCCCAAGACGAGGACTTCGTAAAAAATTCCAAACGCATGCGAGAAGTCCTCATTAAGCAACGATACCCCCCCGCCATTGTCGACGATGCCATTGAAAAGGCATCTAAACTCAACCGAGAGCAAATACTGGAGGGATGTCGCTACAACGACGAAACAGACCACCGGGCAAATCTCGTACTTACCTTCACCAGTAACCCGCCTAACGTAAACAAAATCCTCAGAAAACATTTCAACATCCTCGAACAAAGCGAGCGCCTCACCAAAATTTTCACTGCTCCCCCTCACGTGATCTACAGACGACCAAAAAACATTAAAAATATTCTTGTACACTCAAAAACAAATAACCAGCCGGTTTTGGGGTGCCGGCCCTGTGGAAAAAGTAGATGCCAGGTCTGCAAACACATACAAACATCAAGCTGTGCAGTAAGCACAGCTTCAGGCTTCAAATGGGAAATTAATGGCAACTTTGATTGTGATTCCTGCAACGTAATATACCTCCTAGAATGCAGTGTGTGCAGTATGCAGTACATTGGACAGACCGTCAACCCTCTACGAATTCGCTTTAATAACCACCGCGCGCATATCTTATCCCTACCCAACCTTCCCTTGTCAAAACACATTAATGAGCGAAACCACCGATTTGATGCAATTAAGTTAACAGTCCTACAGGGTGGGTTCCACAACACCCGGGAAAGAGAACAACGCGAGTCGTACTTCATTTACAAATTTGAAACAATTCCTCACGGCATTAATGAAAGTCCAGGTGTATTGTCCTCCATCCGCCCCTTGCAGGGCCGTTGCTGACATTACGAGAGCCAGCTTGACATACCTCGGTCGTTTCTTGCCAGCGACATCTTTTTCAAGCTCACACAAATTTCTTCATTCCCTACCCCATCCTGCCCCTATCTTCCCAGTTCGATTACCTTGAAGACGGGGTGCAATTGAAGAACCCTCGCCTAAGTGCTCACGCCATTCACATTTACCTCCCACACCACACTTGGCCGAACTCGGATGTTTTTCCACTTTTTTTTCTTTTGTGGGTGTTTCCAGGCACAGTGCACGTGTGTGTAGTTAAGCTGATTCTACCTTGACTCGGGCTGCGGAAATGGTTCCAGATGACGGAAGTCTCCTGTCCTGCCTGCATTTTATTCTGTTTATTTGTTTACTTTTTCTGGCCAGGTCACGCGAGTGCAAGCATCTCCAATTTATATATGTTGGACAATTCCGCCACCGTCTGTTTCTGTACACCTTACTCGCTTAAATGCTCCCGCCATTGTCATTTAGCCGCCACACGACACTGCCATGAGCTCGGATGTTTTACTGTTGTGTGTCTGGGTGTTTTCATGCACAGTGCACGTGTGTCTAGTTAAGCTCACGGCGCCGCTGATTCGGCCTTGGCTCTGGCTGCCGAAGTGGTTCCAGATGACGGAAGCTCCGGCCCTGTCTGCATTTTATTCTGTTTATTTGTTTACTCTTTATGGTCGGGGCACGCGAGTGCACGCGTCTTTAACTTTTGTGTGTAGGGCGATCCCGCCACCGTCTGCTCCTGTCTACCTTACACGCCGCCGCTCTGTCGCCTTGATGGGTAGCCATTATCCCCTCCCGCTCCCTGTTTTCCTTTTTTTTTCCTCGTCCGGAGTCGGCTCCCCGCGGCTTCGGGGTGGGCGGCGGTGGACAACACGTTTTTATTTTTTATTTGTTCCCCTTTTTTCTCTTTCTATCTGTATCTTTTCTAGTATTCTTTGCCTCCGTTTGTTTCTTTTGTTCATGTGTCGTACATGTGTGCCAGTGCCAACTCCTTAAGAAGAGGAAGAAGACCCCTGTAACCTCAGTCTTGAGAAAGGACAGGCTCTGTCCGAAACGTCGACTCAAAATAAATCTATGGCTAATTGAAGCGTTTTCAACTTTGAATATATATATATATATATATATATATATATATATATATATATATATATATATATATATATATATATATATATATATATATATATATATATATATATATAGGAAGATTTCTACGCTTGACTAACCTAGTCAATCAAGAGAAAAAAAAACTCGTAAGTGATCTACTAGTAGTAGGTTGACTATAAGTTAGTCCAGCAGCTGAAAGAGTGATTAGGTATTGAAAAGGAATCACCATATCAATGATTGCGGCGTGTAATTTCGCGAAATCGTGAATGAGAACATGGCGCTGCAAAGCTATCAGTCATCCGTAAGCAGATGTCGTAAACTTGAAAGTGCACGAGTCACTCGGCATACTGAGCGGCACTGTTGGGCGCAGCCTCCGACTTGCGAGCCCGTGGAAGAGGACGCCTGCATGGCCATCTCGGAGTCCTTCGTGACCGGGACGGTTTTCGTGAAGCGCGACTGCGCCTGCCCCGCCGGCATGCGCTGCCCGACCGACCTGGACCTGGCCGCAGACCGCGTCGAGCTCGCCAAGGGCACCTACTACCTCATGAACTGCCTCCCCGAGGAGCGAGACTGAACGGCGCGCCGCCAATAAAAGCACTCATCCGCCCCCAACGTGTTCGCTCCACTGTGTGCACCTCTGCTGGGCTAGCAGCTCTTTGCCGCTTTCTCGATGCTCCTGTAGGTTGTGCTCTCGAAACCTCCCTAGCGCGAGTCTTGCCATGCCCTGCATGGACACCTCGAGACGGATCCTCTTTTCCCCTGCGCGCATCCGTGGGTGCTGCCTGTACTGCGCAGGCATATCGCAGCAACGCCTGGAATGGCCTCGCAGACCAGTTAGGTGGCCTGCAACGGGCCGCCTGGGAAGGGCTTGTCAACCCTACTGCGTGCAACCGACGCGCGCATGATCGAAGAGGGCCGGCCTCCCAGCGCACTCAATGCTGCGAGAGCGACGAGGTCGAATTAGCCGGATGTCGCGTTTGCTCGCTTCCATCCACTCAACTCATGCCCAGGTTTACCTCCAAGGTTCCAGTCAGCATTTAGATACGGAAACTATAGCTACAGCAAGCCTCCGAACGCGAAAGCATCTGATATGGTTTCGTCGTGCAGCGATTGCCCACAAGCAAATGTGGGGACACGAAAAGAACAATCAGATTGCGGGCACCGGAGTGAGGCGGAAGCCGACCGACGCGTGCCCCACCTTCCGAAAAGCCAAAAACTTTATGCGAGAAACCTCAGAGGCTAAAAATACCTGAATTTTTCATTACGACTAAATGTGCTAGCCGCCTGCAGTTAGTGACCGCGCTTAATGTATGTATACAAGTGACGAGAAGTAACGGTTGCGTTAAAAAGCAAAGCTTGCACTCCGCGAGTTCCCAAGATTACAAGCTCAACAGATCACCCGTCTTCATCCGGACAGCACCTGTGAATCAGGTATACTATATCCGATCGCTGTGGATGATCATGTTAATTGCAAGCATCGGTCCCCTTCCAAGAAGTCTCATGGCTCACGCGTCACAATGCGCACGTTCAGGTTGCCCGCCGTACCCCAAACAGGAACTCGGGCAGCAGAATCTGTTCCGAGGGAAAGCGTTATGCCTCGGAGCGGACTTCTGATGCTGCGGTTCATGCGGTCAAGAACGAATGATTTGAGATGCCCGCTGTAGAGTTTCGCCCGCCCAGCAGAACACTCATCATAATGAAGCCTGTGCACTGGAGCTCACATAGCACTCAATTTATTTATTATTTATTTATCTGTAAAAAACTGCAGCCCCTACAGGGGCTATCGCAGGAGTGGACATATACAAAACACTGCATATACAACCGAAACTCTAAGACATGAAGCATAAATTAAAACGCCAAAGTTGAAAACGATACTCTCGCAACGGTGGGCTATAACTGTTACTGCAGTTGCGATATAGTCATAACCCCAGCCATAACTTCTTTCCATTACGATGATGCCTCTGTGAAGTCTGCAGCGTGTTGTCTTGTGAAGACGTATATATGCATTTGTCATTTTTCCGGTTTATCACTTATTGCAGAAGGCCACGCCAAAAAGTGAATAAGAATAAAACTTGGTGCACATCGACTGGTGGTAGCTTTAATTAACATGATGCAAATGTGTCGCAAGTGACTGCGAACCTACTCGTAGAAGGCGCAGCTAATCACGTATGGTGCACTTCAAGCCAGAGTCCCATGGAGCGAATTGCTCATCATAGTTCGTCCAATCGAAGAATCGCATATAGGGTGAGCAGGAAACGAATGCTCATCGTCGTTGCCATGCATGGAAACAGACGACAGCGTCCTATACGATCGATAGCTTAGCCAAGAAAACGCAGTGGCCGAACCTGTAGCACCAGGAGCTGCACTTGCCTTCATCAAGGCCTCGATGAAAGCAGGTCAGTACCTCTAGACACCGCACTCTCCCTTTCTCTGTTCTGTAACCACCACCACCGCGCATGGTTGTTTCATTTATGAATTGCAATGTAACCCCTTTACTTCCTGTGAATAAACGTTACCGCAAAACACGTACGCCTCTTATTGGGTATCGACCAGCGCCTCGTGGAAACAGATTGCATGCAGCAATTTATTACTTTGAAACCCATCGTAGTCAGCGTCCAGGATAAGTGGTGCACAAAGCCCCTCCATTGACGTTATCAGAAAAGAGAAAAATTTCTTCCGAAGGTGCGCGGAATTGAACCACGAACCTGCACACTGCGAGGCGAGCAAGCAACCCATTGGCCATAGAGCCGCCTATTTTTCAAACATGGCATTTATTACGCTGAAATTATGCTCTATTTACACGAAATATTTACAAAGCTTTTAGGAAACGACACGGAAGACATCTAAAAAAACGCAGAGCAACCAAGCGCTAGAAGGGAGGTAAGGCTGAGCACATCACCAAGAGGGGGCGCGCCACTCCGGCTTAAAGTCTGTCTTTTCGCACACTTCCCCCAGATGAACAATCATTTGGCAGAATGAGATTTCGTCGAAACAACTGATTCACAGTGCTGGTCCACCGCTCTAGGTTTCAATAAGCTGTGCAGCCCAATCATGAAGAACATATATCAAGAGATTCATCATAATATTTCACTGCGAATAGGTTTCCTATGTTATGAGAAGTCAAATAAATCCGCTTTTTCAACGTGCGTTGCAAGACATCCAAGAACAGAACTGCGTCGTTGCAATTGATGAAGCAATTTTCGATTGTTTGAGGAACATCACAGAAGCGGCATTTCACCGACGAAATGGAAATGCCCTATTTCTGAAGCCAAGTCTTCACGGGAATGTTTCCATGCATACGAAACTTGCAGAAGAAAGTCTTAGTGCAAGGTGAAAGTAACATTTTTAGCGCCCGCGTAAGTACATCATGTCCCAGCAATCTAAAGTACAGCCACTGCCAAAAGTTTAGAGCTCAGGGGGTTTGCTTCTAAGCCGTGTAGTAAGGCTCATGTAGCATTTGTGAAAGGCCTAGCGATTGGAGGGGGCAGGAACAGAAATTTTACACTCATGAGATTTAGATAACTAAGGATGGATTACAAACCACACGGTGTGGCTCAGAAGCAAACCCCCTGGGCTGCAAACTTGACGAAGGCTGTGCATTTATCGGTGAATAGGAGGAGGGAAAAGCATCGAAATCGATTCGCGAATACGTTACCACAAAGAATAGGCCACAGAACCGCGTTGCTTCTTGGCGAATAAAGGTGAACCTAGTGTATGCGTTGCCTTATGACTGTATGTTATTGATTGAAGATGTAACGAAAACGGCGCGACGAACGAGGACTAAAGTAGAACACAAACGACAGGACCAGCGCCACTCGGACTTGAGTATCTTGCATACGCGCCTGACGTGTCCTGAAGATAGCTCCAAAGCGCCGATGATAGACTGTACTTCTAATGGCACCAGTTTTCTTCTCAAGCAATACGACACCACTCAAGACTGGCAGGTTAACGCACAGAATGGCGCGATAGATGCGGAAGCTTCGATGAATAAGGGCCCAATGTTGAAGAAATGTGCTCAAGTAAAACTCTTGCTTGGGCTATAGTTGGTTCAATGCTTGAAGATGTTAACCATAAAGCAGCTAGCCCAAGCAAGAGTTTTACTTGAGCGTGTGTTTATGAGCAGGAAATATTATTCCACCGTGTGAGCAGGTGTACGTGCCATAGAAAGAAACAAAAAAATATAAATGAAAAAATTAATGCTTTGACCTTCAAAGCACGAAAGTAGTTTTAGTGCCCTGCGTAATTGTTGTATCGTAAGATAAGCAATCGAAGCATCTCTTCATTTTCCTGGCGTGCTCGCGGTTTTTTTTTTCCTTTGCTTCACGATGGCCATCCTGGAGTTGAAAAGTCTTCACACAAGTTCGGAGGCGATGCCGGAAGCTACAAGTACTGTTTCTTGGGTATGTCACCTTTTAGGTTGCGTTGCTTTTGACCCAAAATCGCCATTTAAAAACTCGTCAGACATGCTGGGAGGCGAAACCGGAAGTTTCGGTACTATAACGTTGAGAGATCGCAATTGGGCTGGTAGCGCGCTGCTCAGCTGAAGGTACTGGCTATAGCGGCCGCTTATCATAAATGGCCTTATTTCATTTCGAGTTAACCAAAAACAGAACATTCCAATCAAGGTCTCCGCACCGCCTTCGGCAGCGAAGCGAGCGAAAGAGCAGGCCAGGCGAGACCAGCCTCGCACCACGGCCACAGGTCGAACAGGTGAAGCCGTTTCGAACTGCCGGCTAAATCGCCATCATGATCTGGCGCCAAATTGCGTTGCTATTTGGACACGACTCTGACTTAATCCTTGGTCACAGTAACTTGGGAGGACGTGGCGTCTGCACGCCTACCAGCCAATTTGATTGCAGGCGGTTCCCGTCGTTCATCGTATCCTCGACTTTCAATGCGCTTTTCTCCATAGGGGGATCACCAGGCCCGCGTTAATCCTATAAAAAATGGATCGTCACAAATTCGGCGTAGACATATAATCCAAGCTCCATTCGATTTTGAAAAGCTGAGAAAATTGAGTGGAAATTGCCGCGTTCGTGTAAGGGCCATCCTCCGCGAAAATCTCGAAAGAGAAGTGCAGCCCTCACACAAGTACATGCGGTATTTTCCAAACATGTTGAGCTTAATTAAACCCAAACTTCGGTGTGACAGAGGGCACCATCATCAAGGCGCCCGAATAGGGATTGTTTCCGAACGGCAGATCGCCAGCCCTGCGCCCCCGGAATAGCAGCATTTTCCCCTGTGCACCGAAGTCGCCTGCCAGCCAGCTTTCTCCCAGATTATACATTGAAGGTGTCGAGGGGCTTTCCCCTGTGCACCGAAGTCGCCTGCCAGCCAGCTTTCTCCCAGATTATACATTGAAGGTGTCGAGGGGCTTTGTTCATTTGGTTGGCTACGAACCTTGCGTTCTACTGTTTAGGTCACAAGTATTCATTCTCAAGCCACCCTTATTTCACTGCGGTAAAGGCTTGTCTCTGAATAGGAGCATGTTTTTGGGAGACAACAAAAAAAAAGAAAGAAAACGCAAACTTTAAATGGTTCCGGTTCACAATCCTATAGCGAGCCAGCAAACGGCAAATGCACTCTTGCAGGGGAGGTCGCATTTGGCCACTCCTGAGCGGGTATCTCGCAGGCAGTAAAGCTGCTGAGATGAAAGCTCGGCCGAGTGACAAAGGGATAACAATAAATGAGACCAGAAAACGTGGAAACATAGTTTTTTTTTAACTCTTCTAATTTACATGATATGCTGTGGAGAGGTACCCCCGCTTAATCTCCGAAAAAAAAAGAGCCATTACCATCGCAGTGCATTGTTTTTCTACGAAATTGTGTGCCCCCGAGGTTAGGTTTGCTACCGTGTGGTTCGCAAGCGGCCTGCAGTGCTTCGCGCAGCTGACTGCATAAGCATAGGTGCTGCCTGTGGCTGCTGACACTCATTCGCATTGCCTAATAATTAATCGATTTTAATTAACTGAAACTCATATTTAGTAAAACAAGAGGTGATTTCCAGCTAAGAGTTTGCAGGACGTACAGGGAAGAACCTGACAAGGTGAGTTGCTCCCGCCATGCTGTAAAAAAATGTGCGCAAAACACTGCAGAGCATGCACATTCGCAAGTGCCAAGGGCGCCAACCCCAACACGAAGCTCTAACAAGCCGCTTGAGCTACGCATGTCTGCAACTGCTCGGGCGATTACAACCTTTGTCCGTAAAGTTTCGATACTGATTTATTTTCTTCTCTAGAAATGATTCCCCAAAACAAATGTTGGTGCATATGTGTAGAGCTATCTTTTCGGGATAACCCGAGATATTTATGTTAATTGCTGTGGCAGCCGCTAGATGGCACTACATGTAAAAAACGTTGTCACTAGTCGTCTGCGCATTCTAGTGCGAGCGGAATGTGGAGAGATGGACGTCCACCTCGAACAGACCCCAACCTAAAGTTTTCCGCGCGATGACAGCGCCGTGCTCCTCCCATAGCGGCGGAATTCTGAAGCGTCGATAGGGCACGACGGCGCCGGGGCGCCCTGACTGGCCGTGTTCGCGTGCTGCGCGCGCTTTCTCCCTCCGCGTGCTCCTCGTGCCCGTCTCCTCGCGGGCGCGGCGGATGCGAGCACAGCCTGACGACTGCACAGTGCGCCGTTTATGTCCATCGCTGGGCAATTTTTACGCGGTGATCGAAGTGGCACGTGGTTGCATAAAGGTGGGGAAGCGTCTTGCTTGACTTGTGGGCTTCTATGGAATGACGCATTTGCTTACTGACGTGTGTGCTGTCAACAAAAAATACCCAGGTGGCAGGAATCGTTCAATGCGAAGTACCGGTGCATTATCGCGCGCTGCAGCATTGATTAAAAATAGTACTACTTATCCATCACCGCGGCAACAGGAGGGAGCGCTGGCGGGCACTTAATATATGTGCACTTACTCGGCCGACACCATGTGAAGTGGCAGCGCATACAACTGCGAAGGCGAAGATGGCAGACACGATTCCACATGTGAACCAACCTTGTGTCTCTGTCGTACACACCAGTAGCGGTGTGGCTCTGCAAACTACACAGTAACTAGACCATTGTTGTCCGTAACGCGTTACAAATAAGTAACGGCGTTACCGGTAACGCATTACTTTTTTCGGTAAATTAGTAACGTAGTCGTTACCAATTCGGAACTGTAACGGGTAACGTACTTACGTTAACATTTTCGATAACGGGAGGTGCCACATTACTAGTTACTTTTTGTTCCAGTTGTGACCCACTCCGCCCCATTTTTTGGAGAAAAAAAAAGCGCAGAGCACCTAAGTGATGTAAATAAACAAAATTCACAGGTGCTCCCGACAACCCGTGTTGGGGTTCGCATGCATGCCAGAAAACAGCTGCCCTTGACAACGCACCCTACTAAAAAAAGACGAAATAGCCATAAAGCACAAAACACCTGCACGAACACGCATTCACACACTTGTCTTCACCTACCTCCCCTTCCCAAACCACTCACGCACACACAACTTTCTACAGAGTGGAAGCATGCCGATCACTTTGGAACATCACATTTTTCAGAATTACTCTAAATTTGTTGAGAGTTCAGCGATGTTTTCTTTGTGAAGTTAGAATTGATGATGGAGTGTCATTTTGTGTTTAATGCCACATTCATAAGATGGTTTCATCATGTAATACACAGTTAGAATCGAACACATGTAACTCTACAGGCATCTTTAGGCTACTATAACATTGCTAAGCTCCTGCACATTTGTGCAAAGCACTCTCGTTAAATCAGGATATCGCGTAAAACCGTTGTTTAGGCTAGTTGTTATTTGGGAAATGTGAGCTTTATAAAATTGTTATCGTAAGTTCTTAAGGTGACGAAAACTTAACATTTATGGCTATGAAGTAGCGGCAAAGTAACGTACGGTACTTTTTTTCGGTAACGGTAACGATTACGCGCTACCTTTTTTGTAGGTAACGTAGGGCGGTAACGCGCTCCTTTTTTTAACGTAACCAGTAACGTATTTAGTTACTTTTTTTCGGTAACGCCAACAACACAGCTTGACCTCGGGCGGCCGCGCAATAGTGTTACGTGCCCCGTCGATGCGCATCACAACAGAGTAGTGCCAGCGGTTTGTGAGTTTCACGTCCTAATTCTGTACGTAGATTGTGCGCAAAGCCGTTTCTGAAGGACTCCGTAATAACAGGTATTATTTTTAGATATCCGCATGGTAAATACGCCATATGCTGTAAATATAACCATATGGCAGAAGCGGCTAAGCAAGCGCGACACCGGTAGGAACGGCAATGCGTTACCATATTGGTCGCATCAGCCGCACGCCCATGCTAACACTCTCAAAGCTCAACAGAATGGGATTCATTAATGCGCACCTATATTGCGAAATACGCTTTCGTATTTCGCACAAATCTAAACGCGGCGCGATTTGATCTGTGACACTCGGGTGAGCAGCATAGCGCCAAATCCATTGAAACACCGCGCAAAGGGAAAAGAAAAAGGTAGCAGAAACATGTCACCAGCACGCACGGCGGAAGCAAGCAGATCGAGCCGAGCTAGCACTATTTGAAGACACGAAGAAAAAAAAAACGCGAAACGCATTTGCACCGCAGCTTCGTTGGAAGGTAGGCTAAATTTCAGTTTTCACTTCGTACACCACGTGGTTATGCGCTCTGGGCACAAAACTAGGGCGTGACGAAAGCAGCGCCCTTTTGGACTGTTTGCTTGACGCCGCGCACACGAGCTGCTCCCTCTCTAAACCACGAAAGCGCGCGCAAAATTTTCGTAGCAGTGTCAAAGCGTGCGGAAAACCCTCGAGCGGGCGCGCTCTTCTCTCACAACGGCGTCCATGCACGAGCGGGGAGAGCATAGCGCGCGCAAAGCAAGCTCCTCTCTCAACGGCGCCGAAGCGCGAGCCAGAAAGAACGAATGCGCTCGCGCGAAACTCGTTTCTTCACCTGCGGGCGAGGCAACGCACACAAGTCAGTGGCGAAGCTCGTCGTCCTGCCCGATCAATTAAGAGGAATCGCTCGGAGAGGGCGCTGTTCACTGGCGTCCGCAGCGCCCTCTGGCCCAGGTTGTGTCCCCTATACATAAATTCTGCGTGTGGCTTGGCAAGCCGGCCACACAGACGTATGAGCTCCTTCGTGACGCTTACGGCAACGAGACATTATCGTGGGCGCAAGTTTGCGAGTGGCACAAGAGGTTAGTTTCGGGGAGAACGTTGGTGGAAGACGACACAAGGTAGGGGTGCCCTTCAATCTCAAGGAATGAAAACAACGTGGCTCAGATCAGGGAAATCGTACAGCAAGACCGCACCATTACAGTTCGCGTGCTATCAGGTGCTCTAGACATCAGTAAGACAACATGCCACCAAATTTTGCGTGAGAACTTGGGGAAACGAAAGCTGAATGCCAGACTTGTGCCGCACTCCCTCACACAGAGCCAGAAGGACACGCAGGCATCTTTGAGCGCTGATTTGCTCTCCGAGGCAGAGAAAGATGCTGCATTCGTCGAGAGCATCATTGCTGAAGATGAAACATAGTGTTTTCAATACGATCCTCAAACAAAGAGGCAGAGCGCCGAATGGAGGTCCACAAGCTCTCCGGCGTCGAGAAAATTGCGGCGACAGAAGACCAAAACAAAACGATGCTTAGTTTTTTCGATGACATACGTGTTATACACCACGAGTTCGTCCCACAGGGGCTGTCTGTGAATCAGGAATTTTATATCCGCGTGCTCCAACACATGCGTGATGTATTGCGACGCCGTCGCCCTGACTTATGGGCATCAGGACAATGGAGCCTTCTCCACTATATCGCATGGCCGCACACTGCTCTCAGCGTGACAAAATTTCTTGCCAAGCACAGCATTACTGTACTTCCCCATCCGCCATACTCACCTGACCTCTCCCCATGCGACTTTTTCCTGTTTCCTCGCATGAAGACAGCCCTAAAAAGTCGCTGGATGGGGAGCGTGGAGGCCATTCAAGACGCCACGATATAAGAGCTGACAGCCCTGTCAAAAGAAGCGTTTTCCAACTGTTTAAAAGATTTCAAGAAGCGTTGGAAGCTGTATATAGACTGCAAGGGAGATTATTTCGAAGGGGTGCTGCACAAATGACTTCAATGTTAAACGCACTTTTTTAATGGACAGAGTCTCGGAACTTTACGGACAAAGGTTGAATAAACTGTTATCGTCTTCTGTGATATTTTGGCAGTACGATACTAACGCTGTTTTACATACCTCTGAAGGCGGAGTGATTACTGCTCGCGAAATGAGCCTTATAGATTACAACGGCGCGGTCGCAACCTAGGAAAACATAAAGGAGTCACGGCGGGAAAGGAAACATTTGACGAGGCTATAGTATATCCCTTTCAATTAAAACCCTCCTATACTCCTCAGTTCTTGTTTTCAGAGACCGCTAGCATAGCTGGTAACTAATGACTAATTTCCTGCATTATGTCTGCGAAGTACGACCCTGGAAGGGCAAGTGCATTAAGTGTATAGCTCTCGATGTCCGTAAATCTTATGCGACCGGAAATAACGAAATCGCACCCCCACGAACATTTCCAAGCTAAATGAAGCTAAATCAAGGCTTCCGTATGAAAGCCGAAACGTCTTCGTTTTAACAACCTTTGGTCGGCGTTCCTTTCTTTATACATACATTTTGCGAAAGGTCGTACATGTGATTCAGCTGGAGGAACCTAAAATTTCGCCGTGATGAGTGTCCATCCACCAATTATCGCGTGCTTACATCCACTCCGCCATGAACCACCATCCGCAGTACGTACATCTCATTAAGAATGCGCGAGAAGTGATAACCACACGAAATTAATTTACCAGAGTGCGAATCGTGGGTTTAATCAATTTATCCCTGCAATATCTACACTGTACTCGTTTCCTTTTCTGAAACTTGAATGCGACAGCACTGACCTGAAATCATCAGCCTATGGAACTTGCCCGCTTTAAGAAATTATTTACGGGTCTGCGGCACCAAATACGTTATGTAGCGAAATTATTGTTTTGCTTAGGCATCTGTCACTAATATTTTAAGGTATCGATGCTGCACAGCTGTTTTGGTAAGGTGATATACGTATATGGTTCACTAAGAGCGCAAGATTTCTAGCTATTTGAGTGAACAACTACCCATATATTCTTTTGTGCGTACTTCCATAGCTTGTTCACTTTGGCTGGAACCATCACCTGTGGTTAGCCACTACTGAGTATGCGCGACAAGCGATTACCACGAGAACAAAACTGATCACAGTATAAATCGTGCATTGATCCCAGCAATACCTGCCCTATAGTCCTTTTGATTACTGAAATGGGAGGGTGACTTGAGGGTATTTTTTAACAGCCTGCGCTATTTGAACAGTTATCCTCCGTAGTTATATCTCCGTAACGTACGTCTGTTTTTTTTTCCGAGGCGCCGATTGTCGTTAATCAGCGCTCGAAAGTGCAAAACCGGGCGCGCACCACCAGCTGCGACAGATGCGAGTGGCCCGCGAACGGTAGGGTCACCGCACCCCTAGCGGCGGCGGAGAGCGCAACTCGCAGAGGAGCCCCCATTGTACGCGCGCTCAGTGCGGAGGCCGTACAAAAGAGCGCGCGCTCCCCTCGAGGCCGGCCGTGGAGTAGAAGAGCTAGGGCGCTGGCATCGAGGCACCCTAAGAAGAGCTCGACTGCAGCGCCACTAGTTCCCACGACCGCCACTTTAGCCACCTCCCGATCGGAGCTGCGAAACTGAAACTAGAACTATGGTGGCTGCAACGTTGGTAACTACCACGCTAGTGATGGGTCTCGATCATGAGAAATAGCATTTAAGAACTCTTTGGAGCTGAATAAAATTAATTTTCAGGTTTACGCACCTTCAAGAGCTATATCCCCACCTCCACTGTCTGTGGAAGCCGCCGAGTTTGGCGCAGTCGTTGGGGGCGTTAGTGGAAGGATCACAAGTTGCGGCACCACCTGACAGGGTGGAGAGTGCCTACAGAGTGTTCACGTCTTAGTTCTCGGGGCGAGAACTGCCGCAGAGGACGGCGGTGACCCGGTTGTAGTAGGGGCATGAGCGCACATGATAATTCCCTTCAGCCGGTTCATTCTCGCTGTCATGAAGCAAAAATCCCCGCTAAGCACCAGCGTTTACCATCAGGTTAAGGTTCTCAAACCTGTGCCATTTTTTACTTGCTTTTGGGAAAAAGTAACGATTACCATTAATATAAGTTACAGAAAAAGTAAATGAATGACCCAGAACATCACCACCACTTGAAAAAAGTAATAAACTACACAATTACAAGGAAATGTGATTGCAAGTAATCAATTACTTGTAATGCATTAAGTGCAACACTGCTCTGATACCCCGCTAATTAATGCGTACTTCACCCAGGTACATGACAGGCTCCAATCTTACCTTTTGCATACTGTTGTGGTAAAAAATCACGACTGCTACCGATGATCCACATGTCTGCATAATCACACATGGGCACATGCACCAATTTTTATGTCATGCTTTTGTTTTACTTCTGGACATGGTTTATGCTGCCATCTTTTAGCCTGTCAAAGTGCACAGCAGTTGCGAGTTACAGTACGCGGGCGGAGCTTCCGCCATCATAATTACAATACATCAGGTTGTAACCAAAGAATTTCTACAGAGTGAGGAGACAGCACATATGCACTAAACACGAATATTTTATATATTTTATTACTGTCTCTGCTCCTGTAGATCCAACTCTGAAGCTATACGCACACAACCAACATGTATCTGGAAAATGAATTTAGTAATTAATATGACAACAAAAGACCCATTTTGGGCAAAGATCCACAACTCCTCGCCACACCATCGTTGAAGTGCGCTCAAATAATATGATACAATAAAAGCATTCAGACTATCAAAGTTTGAAAACATATTTACCAAGAGGGGCAAGTAAAAAAAAGCTTTAAACAACAGGTTTCCTGAACGATCATGATTAATTTGTTGAAAAAAATACTCAGGTTAATGTTAAAGAAAATTAAGAGGCACAGACACACAAAAAAGAGCAGCCAATTTCAGAGGAAGAGTGACAGCAAGACAAATTGTGCCGAGATATGCAGATAAAAAGGGGGGGGAGGCATTCTACATCATCGTAAATGCTACCTAGGACTTTTTCAAAATACAACAAGGAGAGGAAAAAAAAAGGTCAAATATCCACAGCTCACTGCTACATCATAATGATCAACCACAGATCCCTTTGGCTGTTGTTTTTTCAAGAACGCCTTAACGACCCCATCAGAAAAAGGAATGCTAAAGTATTGGACGGATAGTGTATTGCACAGCACACACTCTCAGCTTTGTTATCTCAAAGCACAGGCCAAACCAATAAGATATGCACCATCCACATTTAAAAAAACAAATTCAATCAGGAGTTATTCTACAAGAGACTACACATTAAGGTGTTTGCCATATGTATAAAATCCGTTCAGAAAATGTCCAACCAAATTCTACGTAAACTGAAAAACCTTTGCATTAGCTTGCACCTCTCTGGACATCTGGTATACAGCTGCCCCTCAATGATTAGAACTCGAAGGGAACTGAAGATTTGCTCAAATTATGGCTGGCATTTTCAATACACTTGATGATTACAGGACCAAACCATCAGATCAAATAAGCTGGCAGTTTAAATAATGCAATTTAAAATTAACAAGACTGCACTGTGGTACGCATTACTGTGCATAAAAATTTTCTCCTTTTTATCCCCTTCACCTGCAGTGAGACGATACTGACCAAGGTGCTTCCCCATGACAGCGCTGGATTTAGAACGGCAGAGAGAGTTGATCCACGTCCGTCACGTCTTGTGAGGGCTCTCGTCTAAAGCATAGCATCACCAATGTTTGCCAGCTGCCTTACAGCACATGTGTCCTCATGTGAACTCAGGTTAATCAAAAAGCTGGAGTTGCACACGAAGGGCAAAAGATTTTGGACTAATGAGAAAGACAAAAGACAATGCAACATGGCAGCTGACTGCTGTGCCAAAAAGGAACTTTGCTTTAGGATCAGGAAGGAATGGTGTGCAAGCTCCCAGGGGGTGTATTCTGAAGGGCAGTGAGGCATTGTTATGTGGGATGCCAGCTTTAATAAAATAAATATGACCTCAGACTTTCTGGACAGAACTAATCTTTCTAGGGCCAGAAATCTGCAGCAAGAACATTGAACAAAATCTGCCTGGCAAAAAACAACATGAAAGAATCCAAAGTACCATACAGTTCCCTCATAATGCAAAAACAAACATGTTCACAATTCTCTGGTGCATGGACAAACTAGGAAGAAAAGCTATAGTGATGCTGCTCGAATTCGAATAAAATTACATATCAAGTGAACTGGCAGCATTAGTAACATCAATGTCAGTATGACATGGGCATTCTTGATAATGCTTAAAACAAGGTGAACAGAACTCGGGCAAACATCCTGCACTGCTACTATATACTAACCATTTTTTTCAGGTGTGCTTGAATTTGGTCCTGCTCGACTCAGCCATCTCTGATCAATTGCAATCCAGATTGTAAATATCAAGTGTGAAGTGAAAGCTATTGTCAGCTCCTTTGAGCCTGCTGAGCAAGTATAGCAAGTAGACCAAGCATGAATAAGAAGACTAATGGGAATTTAACACTGAAAATGTCATTACAAAGGGTACTTCCCAGAGATTCTTCCAAATGATTTTATAACTGATTTCACACACCTGTATGTTGGTAGTACCGACATCATCCTGCTTAGTCGGTGTAACCCCCATTTCTGATGCTTTGCCCATATCTTAGCACAGAGGTTCTTTCTTCCTGAAAACCTGTAGTCTACATAACTTTTTATAATAAAGAGACTTACTACTGCAAATACAAGAAAGTTCGCTGCAGCAGGCAGTTAAAACTTTGGAGTGCTATGCACGCAGACATAGATAATTTTAGCATGCTCATCCACTACTTGGCAAACGCGGACATTTTCTGTGTGCAATGCCCACACTGTAAAATCACTGACACCAAACAGTATCATCACCTCAAACATCAATTTTTTTTCCCCAAACGCAGCTTTTACTACATTTTATAGCATGTGCTACATTCATGTCACATTATAAGCTCTAATTTTTTTTTTTCAGCTGCAATCATATGTGACTTAACATTCAAGCCGAAGCCATCTATCGATGTCGTTGCGTGTGCCTGTGCATGCGATATTAAAACTTGAAAAAAAAAAAAAACTGCCGCATACTCTTTCAAATGCATCTACACACACCCGATGAGCCGGAGGCTAACCACATCAACAAATGAGAAGACCCATGAAGCAGCGGCTTGTTTCATTCATGTTCCATAAGTTCAATAGCCACAGAGTTCAATCAGGATCAAAGATGCCCCCCCAAAAGGGTATAGATCAGTCTTTGGCAGAAACAGCTAAAGCAGAGATACCCATCTTTGCTTCAACAGATTTGTACTAGTTTGATTAATAGAGAACGTAACTCATCACTACACTAGTTCAAAAAACAAAGAATGAGACCTTTACACCTTACAGCTTCAAAAAAAAGCAAGGATAATATACAGGGATGTAGTCTTGCTTCCTGTTAGGAAAGGCTGCCCAAGAAGTGAGAACCACAAAGAGGCTGCAACCCTTCTGAAACTGCCACTTGAAAAGCAGCACGCAGCAAAGCCTCACTACCAATGCATACACAACCACTTTACATTCTTCCCACCATGTATAAGCATATCTAAAAGAATTACACTTTGCTACAAAGTACACAAACCACAGAAGTAAAAAATAAAACAGTGCAGACATTCTGTCACAGCTGAAGAAAAACATTATGAAACCACTGCAGCTTCACACCACAGGAACTAATATGGATTATGATGAAAAAAAAAAAAAACCGTAGTATGACAGATCAGTAAAGCTTCTGAAATTGACTTGGTAAGAATGTTTTGGAAACAAACAAGCCATTTTCAAAAATTACAAGAAAGATTCTTAGTAGTAGCGGTCAAAGTGTCTCTGGTTTATATTTATGCACAAAGCTATCACTACCATATTTGAGGCTACTTAGGCTACTTAAAGGGGCTCTGAAAGGGGCTCTCAGTAGTGTTGCAGGCCAAGAAATTTTCCAAGGAAGCTGATGCAATAGCACCTATCCAACGTACATGGCCAGCTAAAAAGACCCTACCAGCTATATTTCTCACTTTCTTGCTTCCCTCCTGACTGAAAATATCCCTAAAGCCATTTCTCTACACGTTACAGTAGAGACTCAAAAGTATGAACCTCAGAGCATCGTGAAAATATTTGCATCATCCAAAACTTCGTATCATCCAAAACGAACAAAAACCTGTATGCACAAGTATGCGAAATGCATTAACGCATATCTATTTACTTGACATGATTTATTTACGGATGTGCAGCCACAGCTCACAACTGGCTGCAGCGCAAATGGCAATCACGACGTCGACGGTGAACAGGCCGCGCTCTCACTCGCAGCAATGAAAGCAATGCGTGGGCCGTGCGCTGCCACTCACTGGTCCCGGTGCGTACAGCATGACTAACAATTGCGGAGTCAGTGATGTGCGGGCCACACTTGGTGTTTGAGGCTGCGGCCGCGGCTCACGCGTTCGTATCATCTGCAGCGGCACGGGAGAGTGTTCAAAACATTCGGAATTCTGCACATTGTGCACAATGTGCTCAGGCGAGAGAACATTACGAACTTGTATCATCCCGAAATTCCTAACAGCCGTTGGTGTATCAGTGAGATTCTACAGTATTCATGTCTTGCTTGCCTCATGTGGATATAAAATTATGGTACGGGCTCTTAGCAAACAATGAAAGTGTTGTGCCAAGCTTGCATGTAGACAGCCATCAAGGAGTATTTCAGATGAACAAATTCACAGTTTAATGCAGATTCTGGGGCATCATTTGAATGTAACCTGAACTGTACATGGACGTCCTGGTCTGCGTGGCTATGTGTAGTGATAATGGGCTGCCATCTTATGGCTATAACTGCAGGCAACAGATGCCCAGAGGTTGCCCAAAAACAAAATTCACTACTGACAAAAGCAAGCAGGAAGCTACTTGTATCACAGACACCATGTGTGCGCAGAAAAGGAAAATGCAATCCGGGGCAGCCAAGAGATTGGGGAACCTGCTGGAATAACAGTCATGGATGGAACAAAATGGGAATAAGTGGAGGCCATTGGGAGGGGACTGAGCTCAACTTGGCTGATAATGATAATGAAGGTGGTTGTGCGATGCAATCAAAAGTAGAAGGTTCCGACAAAATTCACACAAAATAATGCAAACTGCCTCACTTTATGTTACATGTCTGTTACCAAGTTTTCTGCTATGTCAGTGAATGAGAAGTGTGCTACCCTATAATTAACAAGCTCCTTTTTCCTGACCTTAAAACTGACAACCCTAATAGTGCAGTGCTTACAAGTCCTTTTTTTTTAAAATCAAGAAGTACTACACAGTATAAGGCAGAACTCCCGTAAAGATATGGCAGCCTCTCAAGTAAACACTGCCGGGCATGTGAGCTAGCATGTGCATAGCTACATCAATAAGGCTCTCCCACCAGATTCCCTCATAGGCTGTGGTAACAAAACCCTACATCAACAACTTCATGACACTTAATAAGCAACTTGGGGTTTTTTTCGAACAATGTGACTTTATAGTCGCATCACAGTCCCCTTTCTCTGCCGCAACATACTGTTTTTCAAGAATACCCAGTGGAACCATTTTAAAACAATGAAAAGAGCCAACCAAAACCAAGACTCAGAGTCCATGGCCAGGCACGATGCTTTAGTGATTCAGCAATGATGTCAGAAACACCACTTGAAAAACACATGCATTCAATGGCTGCAGTAGCAAACGAAAAGAATTAGACCTTTCTTAAAATGCCTAAGACGACCTAAAACAAGTCTCAAAACTTTGTTACTGAAGTGCACAGCAGATGCTCACATGCAGGAATGTTTGTGATGTCAAAAATGTAGTGTTGCCTGTACAAATCATTTAAACTGAGGTCACGGAAACGGCGAGCTTAAAAATCAATTTGTGCCGGAATGAAATGTTGCGTGGCTGCCAAATTTTGTGGAAGTAATCAGGGGTGAGAGAAAAAATTACAGTATAAGTTTAGATGGAATCTGTTAACCTTCAAAAACCTTGGCGAATTTAAGTGATACAGGAAGTAAACAAATTTTAATTAGAGTGCCCAGCCCTAAGCAATATCTGCCTTAAAACAAAGGTAAAGACACTAAGTTAATGCTAACTTCAAGCTACAACACTGCATACAAACGGATGCAAAATCCGGTGCCGCAAAGTTCAGTGCAACAGGTGGTACTCAGCTCATGAATTGCTTTTAAGCATCACTAGGATCAGCTGCAAATCTGATATAAAGAAGAGCATTGCAAACCCGAAAACAGATGGCAATAAAATATACTACCAAATAAGCCAAAGATGTTCCCTCAAAAATTTTTGGGATAAACAGAAATGTTGACTTTTTTTCCTAAGCATATTTCATGGTAGACAAATTTGCTGCACAGGATCAGTTGGAGTTCACTAGATGAAATTGCTTGCTGCAAGATTATACTGAGAAGTCAAACAGTGACAATTAGCACAGATGAAATTTAGCAGAAATCTCTTCAGCTACTTCCTCATATCAATTCATCAGGAGGACCTACTGGAGACAGACTGGATGTCTACAACAGATCATTGCATT
Source organism: Amblyomma americanum (assembly GCF_052857255.1). Lineage (NCBI taxonomy): Eukaryota > Metazoa > Arthropoda > Arachnida > Ixodida > Ixodidae > Amblyomma > Amblyomma americanum. The sequence goes on from NC_135497.1 coordinate 40,181,781, forward strand.
TTTGCAACCAAAGGGCAAATAATGGTGAAGACATGATCCAAATAGGCCACCCAGCTTCATAGTGAACTTCCTGCTTAAAGTGAAACTAAAACAAGAGCAATCAAATTGTCTTTCATTTGCACACAGCCTGCACATGTGAACCAGCTACCCCACCTAAGCAGAAATAATGGTTGCAGTAATCTCGGGCTGTTATGAATCATCACTGCAGCATGTAATACATTGCAATAGAGCCAATCTGAACATCAAAAAATCTGCCACACAATGTGATTCTAGCCCTGTTAAATCTGGTCCCATGTCCAAAGTCGCTACAACTGACTGTGGCAGTCCAAATATTTTTCTCTCAACAGCCCAACATTTTCAAGGTCCTTATGCCCTTTGTCCAAAATTAAAATATATTCTACATGCGCACAGCTGGCCAAATTGCAGTTTATACTGGAGTTATGAGCCAACATGTACAAGATGTTCCCTACATGCGATGCATGCACAAAGTATCGTACATAGAGTTCTTCACAGCCAGGCTCATTTTTACTGCACAACCTTAAAAGGGATCTGAAAGGGCCTCTAACAAAGTTAAGGTATGCCTGTGATGTTAAAGGATGCCACTTCACAAATATCCTCCAGCAAATTCCTTTGATGAAACTGAGTTATCTGTAATCAAAATTAAAATTTCAGCCCCTTCGTGCCTTTCCCTCTCCTCTCGTCACATTTAGCATGCTGGAAGGTCGGCGCTCCTGTGCCAGCCCCCCCCCACCTGGGGCGGAGCTTCCTGACGCGCCGCAGCTATGCCCTTTATTTGCAACGGCCATGGTAGCTTCCTGACATGTGCAAAAATCTATCTAATAGCCATCTCTGAACTGGTATACGCAGGAGCGGTGTGACGGAGCAGGTTGCGAGCATGAAAAAAGTCGCCGGAAAGACTTGCCAACTTTCGTGAGTGATTGTGGGTCCTCTGCTGCATTTTAGAAGTGTATTATTTGGCTCAGGTGTTCATAACAACACAAGGCAGTGATTGAGCAAGTTGATGTGCTCGCCTCGAAAGGTGTTTCAGAGCCCCTTTAATCGACCAACTCATTGCCCCGTGATATGCAAGAGGTAATTATGTACAGAATCAAAGTTGTCCCCAGTGCTTAGGAAGGCCAAATATGAACTACGTGAGTTCACTACAAAGATTGGTTTCACAATTTTTAGTGAGGAGAAAGAGGCAAGCCACTATTCATAACAACCAACTAATTTGACAAGACTACTGATGTAAAATTACGTGCAGCACAATTTCTTCAGTGCTGTAGCTCCTGTGACGCTGGTCCATTATCCCTTGCCGACAGGTTTTAGAGAGTTGCTAGCGCCCTTAGCCTTTTTTTTCGGAACTATTCACAACTATGTTGGCAACTTACCACTACGTCCATTGTTTTAGTCACTCAATAGCTTCCCCAATACTCGACAACAAAGCTAGCTACTACTGTACTTTCACTATACTGTTTAACAATAACGAGCTCACCATGGGCCCTGATGTTAACGTTTGGCATGCAGATGTTTCTTCACCATTCAAGGTCTTTGATGGTAAGATTTGTTTTACATAGAGTGAACCTTTTGGGGCAGGCACCACCACGTGTGCAAGTAAATGCAGACAACAAACTAAAACATTTTAGTGAAACAAGTAGTTGCACTTAGGGCACATGTTTACATTGAAGACTGAAGGTTGTTCACTCTTGAGACATTCACTTTGCGAAATTTCTCTTCAAAGCATGTGCTCCAAGATGTTTACACCACTCAATTTGGCTAATGTTGGACTCAGAGGCATTAGCGCTGATTCCATGCACAACAACTATGGACATGCAACTATAGAAAATTGGATGGCATCAGCCACAAAATCACCCATTTAAAAATTATTCAATGTGCCTGGCTATTTCTGTAACACAATGCATGCAGTGCTCTTGCATTTAGTTCCCAATATTGCAAAACCTTTCAAGAAGGGCTCTTGAAAGAGGTGGCAGCAATTTTTTCCTCTAATGGTTGTCAATTAAATACACTAATGCTGTGATGCGACGCCAAAGGACAAAAATCCGGTGGAGGAAATGTCACGTGAGCCTTGTGGCCTAAGTATAAGGCCCTTGCTTATGCAAGGGCTTTATGCTTTAGTTATCTACTTATCTACAAGCAAGGGCTTTATGCTTCAATTATCTACTTATCTACTGTCCTGAAAAATTATTATTGGGTTTATTCTGTGCAAATCACAAGAAGTGCAGTGCTACAGTGTTATGCTTAAACAGAACTCTATGCAAGTTTTTGAGGCCGAGATTGTCAGTTCAAAAATGAATGATGTGAACAAGTATTTGCAATATACTGAACTACAAAAAATATGGCCAAACAATTTGGCAATACTAAACTCTGTTTCGTACTTAGCGTGCAACATTGCGGAGGCTGCGCAAATAGTACGCCCGCAAAAGCATATCACTCCGCTGTGTATCACTCGTGCTTCTCGAAGCCTCGGTGAGGGTTTTGAACAAAACATGGAACGGTATAAGCGACATACTTGGCATTGCAAATCACAGACTAGGCAGGCAGGCATTCATTTACTGAACTCTCTCATAACTTTTACTGATAGTGAACTGCTTTTTTGTGCACAGATAAAGTCTGTGGAGTGATACACGGCGTACCAGCCACATATCACTCCGCCACCGCAAGTCACTTTTACTCCTCGAAGTCTCGATGATGGGCTGGACAGAAACATAGCAAGAAGCAAAACGAAGTGCGAGATGTTGCCATTCATGGTATGTACTTGAAATTTTTCACAGCGCTAGATCCTTGACCATACGTTGGATGTATGATGAACTACTTTTCGGGCATGGACATAGGCAGTGCAAAAAAGCACCCTCGCTTTGGTGGCGTTGCATGCTATGTATGAAACTGAGTATAGGTTCTGCATCACACAATCACAGCCTAATGAATCTGGTGACCATACAGTCGTAGCCTTTTGGAAGTCCAACAGTGGACACTGTACACGATGGCATGATGCCGTGCCTACAAAACTGAGTCTGGTATTGCTTAGAATTTTATTTTCTTTGTTTTCACAAATTTTTGCTTTGCACTAAAGTTGGCTTCACTTAGTTCCTTAGTTCGCTTAGGCAAAGCTGGTATGAATGGTAGTTCTGTTTCTTCACCGCATCCACAGTCTTTGGATAACTTGGGAGATAACTCTACTTCAGGGCCTCACTGTTATATAAACAAGAACGTCCTTGTCACAGGGGTGTTACTGTTACTTCTCAAGGCTTACATGCTCTTAGCCCAAGTTCCACACTGAGTAGGTGCGCACGCTTCCACCTTCACAACCCTAACCTCATGGACAGCAATGACCTGTCATAATCAGCTTCAAAGTCTTCACTTACCAAGTATTTCTTAGCTTGTCAATCTACTTCAACAAAACCAGTTTCTATGAAAAGCTTAAACACGTGCACAAATGATGGACATGTGAGGGTGGTACCACAATCTGGATGGCATGATACACAAAAGCTGTGTATAGCATTTGTATATATGCCAAAACAGAGTTTTTTCTGTTTTTTTTCGAGCAGAGTAGCTGGCCCTCCTGATGCAGTCATCTCAAAGCTTGAAGTACGAACTGCTCTTTTTGTTTCCTAGTTACTTTGTGGTTTACGGTTTGGTTTGCAGGGTTTAACATCCAAAGCGGCTCAGGCCATGAGGGACGCCGTAGTGAAGGGCTCCTGACAATTTCGACCATCTGGGGTTCTTTAACATGCACTGACATTGCACTGTAAACGGGCCTCTAGCATTTCGCCTCCATCAAGCTGTGACCACTGCAGCCGGGATTGAACCCGAGTCTTTCGGGGCAGCAAACAAGCACCATAACTACTGAGCTACCGCAACAGCAGTTGTTTGCGTTCCAGCTGCAGGTGACACTAAGGCAGGTCCAAGGCAGAGTTAAATAATAAAACAAAGCTGCCTTTGAAAGAGGCACTGCTGTCGGTTCTTTCTAAAAGTGTTAGTACAGTTGAACCTCGTTATAATGAACATTGATATAGCGACTTTGGATGGTCACGCTTCATTTCAGTGACATTGATTCTTTTATAACGCAACCCAAAACATGAGGTTCACAATGACATCGGCTGTAATGAAGAAATATTTAGTTTACGAAGGCTCAAAACCCGAAAGGTAGCATAAAAAAAGCAAAATAAATATTGGAAGCCAGTTCACAACCGGACTTTTCTTTTTCATCATTTCAAAAAGTTGCTGAAAGTTTGGCTGTTTGGCACAAAATTGCGCGTTTGGCTGGTCATGCCATTTATGAACAGAGTGCAAAACCTCTGAAAGCTCATGTGACGACAAAGGGCCGAACGCCGGTGCCACCTGTCCAGCAGTGAAGAAAGGCAAGCGCAGCAACAATGGCAACTGCGAAGCTGCAGCGAGCTGGCACCACCGCAATCTCTTCTCTTGCAGCGGTCGAAATGGCAACGAAGAGAAAGGCTAATAAAAAGAAATAGTGGATCGCGTCATGTTGCCTGAGGATAACAGCAGCAGCGATAACGAAGGTGACAGTGAACGTGATGGACCACCGATAAGCAGTGCGAACGTCGCGGACACGGCCAAAAGGCTGAAAGGCTATTTGGAAAATCTCCCGACGACCAGAGCTACTGAAGAAGGAAAGGCTCTCTTATGTGTGGACACTGGAAAACTTCATTCAGCTCAGTGCTGTGAAAAGCCACCAGACGAAGGTCACATCCTTCTTCAAATAAACGAGCGCAGACCTGTTTTGTCAAATGAACTTTATTCAGTTGTAATTCGACCTTCCCGTATTCTGGTCTATTTTGTTTGAAATGCAACAAGGAGACAGGTAAGGATTACCTCGTTTATAGTGGCTTCAAAGCCAAGAATAATGCATTTTAGTATCTAGAATATTTGCGCGAGCCAAATAGCGGATTTTCCACAGCCGATATTTATGCCTACAGTTACAAGAAATATCGTATATAGCTAACTAATTTACGGTCCCAATGCTACTTAGTTATAACGAGGTTCAAGTGTATTTCAGTCTGAGCTTTATGGCCAGCTACTTCCACTCCCTCGAGCAAATCATAAAGGCTTGGAGGACAGTACTCTATAATTTTCCGGTTTCACAAGCTTGCCTTCAGGTATGTTCTACAGTAATAGTGTGTGACAAAGCAGAACGCATTGCATAGCCACCCTGAACTTTCTTTTCGCTAGCTGTGTGTGAAACCTGCGCTATTATCAACTCTGCCTTTCTCCCAAGCAGGCATGTCACATTTTAAAACTGTTCATTTGAAGCCCACAGGGGTGCCAAAGCAATTTGCATTAACCAAAGTTCGAACCAATGAAGGTGAACAGATTATGTGGTACACTGCAATCGGGAAGCAGTTCAATAGTGAGATTGCTCTATTTTATTATTCTAAAATATTTTGTCATCACCTTTTTTTTTCAGGAAGGCAACGACCAACAGCTTCTGTTCTAAAGCCTAAACCTATTAGAAGGCCTTTTCTTCACCTTCAAAACAGCAGAGGCGGGCGGTGTTCAACGCGTGCGATCTTCCACAGCGGAGGACCGCACCGGAGTCACTAAGGGTGCGCGACCGCCTGTGAGCATGCTCGCAAGGCTGGAAAAAAGAGCAGTATGCTAACGTCCCGCGACTGTTTATTTCTTGAACAAAATGACCCTTCTAGATTCACAGCTGTGAGTTGTGGAGATTGCAACACTGTTTAGGTCGAAAAACGCAAGCTGCCAGGACGGCCGCAAGTATATGCTGCCCTATTTTCCAGCCTTCCGACACTGAGCAGCAAACTGCCAAACCAATGAGTGCGCTTTTTGGAAATCTGTTTCAATACCACCCTGGCATCAACTTCATGCGTGGTTTCAGTCTTCTCTAGAAGCATCTTGGAGCAGTAAACTACGCATGACATAGCTAAATTACTACACCGTGGCATACCACATAGGTTGACCACAATGGCTGCAGCCAGTCGCATGGAAAAGATGCATAGCAAACACCAGCGAAAGCTCCAATTCGTTTCTTTTGCCCACGATCGCGTGGCTCCAGTTTTGGAGTACTAGAGACCACAGAATTTTTATCAATACTACCCAGAGAGAAAGCTGGCACTACCGTCTGTGCAAGTTTCCGAGCTCTTCATCCACTGCAGGAATGCTGGGAAGACTAGGTTTCTTATTTGGCTTGGCTAGTGCTGGGCCGAAAATGTAGATTCTACCTCGGAATTTGCAGCTGAGCCACAAGGCTCTCGCCTGCAAGCAGATGAGATTATGGCTGAATCCAATTTCATGCCCAACAATAGCCAAGCCAAATGCGAGACCTCATCTTCCTGGCAATCCTGCACTATAGTGCTCTAGAATCTTGGGCAGTGTGTCATCCGCGCTGGGGAGCAATGGAGGAGGCGAAGCTGTCACAGCGATGACAGGCGTGCCAGACACCAATAGGCAGCTGCTAGTAACAGGAGTACCAAGGAATGCAGTAAGCACTGCTCGACCGGCTTGCAGAGAAGAGTGCAGACCCATTTCACGTGCTGACAGCGACGAATTTGTACTTCACTGTTCTATCCATTGCTTCGCCGTGCATTGCGTTTTCCTGGTGTATTGTAGCACAGCAGAGGAGGACTATGGGTGACACTGCAGTTGACACTTGATCTTGCATAGTAGCTTTGCTCAAACTATAAAATTTGTATAGAATTGTGAGGCAATTTAATGGAAATAATGATGACCCTACCCCGGCACAGTTTCTAGTCGCAGTGAATGCACTTGCTTTTTGTATCCTAGCACAGCCCCCTAAACTGCAAACTGCAACTCCAACGTTATGATTTCATTGCTTGGACATAATGGAATGGCACCCATTGAAAGTCGTGCAAACCTTATTGATGCCCTAGACAAGCTCGCTAATAAAGAAAGACTAGATGACGCAGAAACTGCTTTGAATTTTCTTCCTCTTGAAGACCACCTGGTCTATATCGTGACTGCGTTTCACACAATCTGTGAGCCTTTTTCTGTGAAGCATGATCACTTTTTGTTGCACTGTACTGCAAACTGTACAAGGGAGCTGTGGTCTCGTCAGGTGTTGCGGGCTTTTTGCCTGAGCTTCCTCTTTCTTTGTTGAAAACAATGAAATAATAGTCTTTGATTTGATTTCAAAAGAGTTCAAACCATCTCGTGCACATTGCGATGTATGTGCCCCGTAAGGTGCTACAGAAAATAAGTTGCAGCCTGTAGTGTTCGGCGCGCTGTCGCATCTTTTTGTACATGTGTTGCGAATATTCCGCGAGAGGGCAGTGACTTAGGCTGCGCGTCCGGTTTTGTTTTATTTTGTTTTGCTTTGGTGTACGCCGTTAGAAGGGGACTCATGCCTTTTTGGTTAGTCTCCCCATTCGTCCTTGCTGTTTCCTTCGCCGCTCCGGACGGCGGGGCTATCTGCCGGCCTCGACCTTGGACCCCTGTCCCCTTGGCGAATGATTGCGAGACCACCTAGGGACGAACTCGGGGGTAAGGGAAAACGCTGACATCAGTTCTGAGCTTTCCTATTCGTCAAAACTGATGAGCTGCAGTTAGCAGTTTATTTTTACGCATGGAAAGGGGCGCGGGCATCTTCGGGGTGTACCCGCGAAGGGAGCCGCGCCCGTGTGCTTTTGTCTCTAGCTACCCCTAGCTGGCAGGCGCTCGGTCTGGCCAAGTGCGGGGGGAGTGACCATTGAGAGCTGGTGCGAGGCGCGCGCCAGTTTGACTGTTGGGACGCGGTGTCCCTCGCCTTTGTGCAGGCGGTCGGCTAGGCTGGCCGCGGATAGTTGTGGCCGTATAATGACTTTTGTTTGTACCCATCTGTAAATAGCCTGTATAAAAGTTCGTTTCTCACTAAATCGCTTCGCCTGCAAGTCATATCATCGAGAAGCCTTCAAGCGGTGCATCCAGTTTCTGGAAATCACCGGACCAAAACCACCGGCAAACCTTTACTGGCGCAGTTGACAGGATTGGTGCTCTGCAGCAGCCCCGAGGAACGGACGAAGACATCCACGGAGAGAACGACGAAGTTCGGCATCCAAGGCGAGATACCGAAAGGACGACAGGCTACGGGGGTACGAAGGTGCGAACCGCATCGGGAAGACAAGGCCTTCAACAGACACAGAGTGGTATCCCTGAGCAACGGCGGCAGTTGGAAGATTCAAGCGGACACGGCTTTCTGCGGAGCAACGAGGAGGCAACAAGAGGCCTCCGAGGAAGAGAGTGCTGCAGCCGTGGGAAAGGACGAGGCGGCATCTGACTGAGAGGTTCGGAGAGGTCGCAGGAGCCATGGGCAGCGACGCGACGGCAGAGTGAGTCCCCCTTCCCATTTGCTTGCCTCCGTAGTGCTCGAGCCGCAGGGTTAGGGAGCAGCGGGTGTGATGGCCGCATTCAGGTGTTCGAGTGGGCAATACGCCAGGCGCGTCTTATGGTCCAGGCTGGACGATGTCAGCCTGGAATCCCTCGAGCGCGAACTAGCGATAGCCAAAGAGTACAAGGAGATGAAAGAATCTCTCCAGAAAGAGCGAAGTGCACAGCAGGAGGTGGTATCGCTAGAGCGAGCTCAGAGCCGATCACCCCCTCCGGGTAGAGGAGACGGCAACGAATCGCTGAGCAGTGCAACAGAGGATGTGGTTGGTTGCTGCAGCTTGAAGCCGGTAGGGATTGAGAGCGCTTCGAGCAAAGCGCAAGTCCCGGCAAACAATGTAGAGATCGCTGCCGCATTCAGGTGTTCGAGTGGGCATTATGCCAGGTTCGCCTTATGGTCCAGGCGAGGTAGTTGCCTCGAAAATAAGCTGGACGATGTCAGCCTGGAATCTCTCGAGCGCAAACTAGCGATAGCCAAACAAGAGTACAACGATGTGAAAGAATCTCTCCTGAAAGAGCGAAGTGCACAGCAGGAGGTGGTACCGCTAGAGCGAGCTCAGAGCCGATCACCCCCTCCGGGTAGAGGAGATGGCAACGAATCGCTGAGCAGTGTAACAGAAGATGTGGTTAGTTGCTGCAGCTTGAAACAGGTAGGGATCGAAAGCGCTTCGAGCGAAGCGCAAGTCCCGGCAAGCAATGTAGAGATGGCTGGCGCTGAGTTGCCGGATGCTGCTCAGTCAGCAATCCAGGTTGAAAGAGAACAGCGGTCCCTACCTGCTGGCTTGGAGATGAACCCCGTGGAGGGGAAGGCCGATAAAACCCATCCGGTGGGCGACGCACGTGAGGTCATGACGGACTTTTGCGCTGAACCACATGAGCATGAGGAAAAGGGCGGCTCACCAGGCACAGGCGTCCAGTGTGAACTTTCTTTGCGCATCGACATGGAAGCGGTGCGTCGGGGGTGTTTCCCCAATGACGCGGATGAAACATCGAACTCAGCGGTAGCGGCGTCGCTTGAAGCGCAGGTGTCGCAGCTGACTAGAGCTGATTCTGAGACAGCGGACGCGGGTACAAGCAATGCTACAGTGGAGAGATTGCCATACAGCAGGTCAGCTGGTGTGGACAGTGTCTGCGTCCTTTACCGTGAACAGAGCACGGAAACATGTCAAAAGTTTGCGACGCACGCCAAATCACGGCACGATCTTGGCGTGTCTTTGCCTATGCAGCCCGAGGGACTGGCGTCCAGCGTAAAGGCGCTACAGCAGTTGAGCACGCAAAGCATGAAGGCCTCAGAAAACATGGCTCTGTCCATAGTGAAGGCGCGTGGCCTGAGTGCGCTGACCGCCAACGAGGGTCGTAAGTTGGATAGACAGCAGCGCAAACGGAATGTCACTGCGCTGACCGCCTGTGCTACACCGATATTCGGTCGTAGACGGCGGGTGCGAGTGTTCGACCCGGGAGGACGCTGCTGAATCGTAGGCTGCGTTGGCCATGCCCACTCCATTTTTAACAGGACTCGCCATGTCCCAACAAGGACCCGTGCGCAGGTATGCAACACGGCTAGCCTTGGTAGCACGTCTCGAGATGAAACAAAAGGCTCGAGTAAGCGCGGATGCAGTAGGTGGGTGTGGGGGATCCAGAGTTGGCAGGACTCTGTGTTCAGTGGCTACAGACACGGACATGACCGAATGTTCTTGTGCTGCAGTTATGCTGATTTTACCTTGTGTGCTTCAGTGATTACGGACAGTGTGATATAAACTGCTCGGAACTGTCTTTGCATATTACAGATGTTTGAGTGCCCCGAGAATGATGTGCTGTCTTAGTTACAAGATTGAGAGTATTTGTCATTGGCACTGTCATTAGCATTGTCCTCGGGATGGGTGTGAGTGTGTGACGAAGGGTCGCAGCATGCGGGCTCGCAGGATCCGGTTGCTTGCTCGTGCATAGGTACTCAACCGCCACTTGCCGAACCCTTTTTGTTGTTTGTTGCCTCGGCTTATCTTTGGATAGATTAGCCGAGTCTTGGGGGGAAGGTGTAGGGTTCGGCGCGCTGTCGCATCTTTTTGTACATGTGTTGCGAATATTCCGCGAGAGGGCAGTGACCTAGGCTGCGCGTCCGGTTTTGTTTTATTTTGTTTTTGCTTTGGGTGCACGCCGTTAGAAGGGGACTCATGCCTTTTTGGTTAGTCTCCCCATTCGTCCTTGCGGTTTCCTTCGCCGCTCCGGACGGCGGGGCTATCTGCCGGCCTCGACCTTGGACCCCTGTCCCCTTGGCGAATGATTGCGAGACCACCTAGGGACGAACTCGGGGGTAAGGGAAAACGCTGACATCAGTTCTGAGCTTTCCTATTCGCCAAAACTGATGAGCCGCAGTTAGCAGTTTATTTTTACGCGTGGAAAGGGGCGCGGGCATCTTCGGGGTGTACCCGTGAAGGGAGCCGCGCCCGTGTGCTTTTGTCTCTAACTACTAGCTGGCAAGCGCTCGGTCTGGCCGAGTGCAGGGGGAGTGACCGTTGAAAGCTGGTGCGAGGCGCGCCAGTTTGACTGTTGGGACGCGGTGTCCCTCGCCTCTGTGCAGGCGGTCGGCTAGGCCGGCCGCGGATAGTTGTGGCCGTATACTGACTTTTGTTTGTACCCATCTGTAGATAGCCTGTATAAAAGTTCGCTTCTCACTAAATCGCTTCGCCTGCAAGTCATATCATCGAGAAGCCTTCAAGCGGTGCATCCAGTTTCTGGAAATCATCGGACCAACACCACCGGCAAACTTTTACTCAGCCTTTGTGCTAAATGCTCAACGATTACCAAGGTGGCCGCAAACCGGAACTCGCAAAAGAGTTTTTCGAGCAATTTTACTGTGGCCGCCTACTGTATCAGTATGTCACCTCACAAAGTTAATGACCACACTGGAAGATTTGTTCACTATTTTTTTTTTCAGAAAAGATTAGTGCTGCAATTGTCGGATTTTGCTTTTTTTCTGCATGGTGTCCACCTTCCAATGGCTGGTTGTCCTACCCATGGTAGTGATGTCTCCCTTCGAACTGTTACATTTCATGTACTTCTCAGGTTCCAATTCTACATGAAATCTTTGAATCATGACAGGAACTCCCAGCATGAATGGTTGAAGCACCTTAAGCAGAAGAGGTGCAGCAAAGTGTGGTATACATAGCCTGCCAAGGCTCTGCTCTGCATGTTGTGCCATGATTGGAACTTAAATAAATTATAAACGTTTACTCAAGGACCCCTCATTTTCGCACAATGCACAGGCTCTCTAATACCATTCCCAGCACTGCAATCGCATCTGTGGGTCCCTGTGTACCTGCTTTTGCAACATCGTTATTATAAGTGATCAATTTAACTTCTGCATAGTTGCCATAGCTAACTTTGCAGACGACGTGAACAGACACTCAGAATAAACGGCAAAACATAATTTTCGTAACTTGTTAAAGAAACACCTTGCGAGTGTATGCGGGCCCTTCACGAAAGCACGGAGGCTTTGGAAGCCCAGCACACTATTGAATGCCCCTCCAAATGACGGTGTTTGCTACTTCGGTAACAACAACGGGCAGCGGGAGCGATAGTTCTTTCAAGCCCGGCGGTGTGGAGAAAAGGAATGCAGCACTCTGAAAAACTTATCCAGTGACTCTAATAATGGATTAAGTGCAGCGCTGCTAGCTCTTCCTCTAAGTAATATTAAGAAACCCTACGGCTGGAGATGCTGCGGCGTGCAGATTTTCGGTACCTCCCCAATGGTCACACTGTCCATCGCTCAACAACAACAGCTGACACAGCAAGCTACTGAAGCCTTCGACATCAGCACCACAAGCAACAGCCTGGTACAAATCTTGGAGGGCATCTGCCTTCAGTGATCCGTGCTGCTAGGCAAGGTTGATAGATCCTAAGCTCAAAAAAGAGCCACAAACAATGTAAAACTAGCTAAGAAGTAGCCAACCTGCATCCAAGATGCCAAAAGTATCCAAAAGCGGTGCCTTAAATGTCACCAGATGCAAAAATGTCAGGAATTTATAACTGTTGTGGGATGCAGGGTAACAGTACCTGTGAGTAACTTGGAAGGCAAGAGCAACGCTGATTAAATAAAAAAGAAATGAACAGCTCAACACAGAAGCTCAGACACACAGGATTCATTTATGAAAGTAACTGAAAAGTAACCAGAAGAATTTTTTTTATCCTAGTTGGAGCAGAAAGACTGTTCCTGAGCAACAGTCATGGCAATTTTAATTGCCATGACTGTATGGCTGTATTTAATTGCCATGTGTGAAAGTACATGCGCTTTCGAAAGCATGCAGGCAAAGCAAGCCCTGCAGTGCACGTAACCAGTCGAAAAAGCCAAATTTTGTTGAGCCGCAGCACCAATTAAGGGTAACTGCGTTTTCTAAATTCCAAAAAGTCATATGGCTATTACTAACGACCGGCTACAAATCTCTAATACCAACTAGGTGGCTTACTCTGCCAGTTAAAAAGTTAATCATTAAAATTAGTTAACCAGCTTACTACTTAAGACGATTAACCGGTTTTCTGGTGTCTGCCAACACTGGTAATACTATGCCGCAAAAACCATATTTTTACCCCAAAAAGCCTAATTTTGAAAATTGTTGAAAGTGTTCGCTGAAACACCTGGTATGCGGAATGCATTGCACTGTTCTCGCTCTTTGCATGAAATTTCTTCAGTCCTTTGTAAGCAAGATTATGATTTGACGCACAAATTGCTTTTGCCCTTTATCTCCTGTGATCATTTTTTGCTGCATTCTATTGCAAAAATAGGCTGTTTGCCAAATGTGGGTATTCAAGGTGTTGGAAACACAGCCTCAGTCAATGTTTTTCAGATCACATGGTTTTCGTTTCAGCCGTGTACTGCGACACTTATGCCACCCTTGAAGCTCTTAGTTCCTGTAAGGTAAAGACAACCTTTGTCGTCACCTTTCAAAACCTTTTGGTTTTCTAGGTTGCCAATGCACCACTAAACGGCTGAAAAAGAAACCCTGTGTCCTTAAAAATTTTAGCCAAGGCTCCCGTTTTCAGCACCACACAAGTGGGTTGTCAGCCTAGTATGTGCCGCTGATCACTAGTCAACTCGCTTTGAACAAGCAGAGCATGAAGGAAACAATGTATATACCTGATAAGTAGCAGGTCACTTCCTTACTTGGCTAAAGTATGTTTCAGTGAATGGAGATGAAACACGTTTTATTGTTAGTTGAAAGAAAACCTACATAGCAGCATTGCATAACGGAGGGAGAAATTTTGGAGTCGTGCCAAGGAGGACAAGTTTGCCAAACATTTAGTGATCGACAAGGTAAGTTGTTGGGCGAGTTGGTTTCTATATTCCATAACTACAGCGCAACGAACAGGACGTAGAAGAACAACACAGGCAGGGACACAACACAGCGCTGACTCACAATTGAATTCATAGAATAGGCTGAATTTGACTAAGCTATAAAGTGTGATAGAAAGTAGCCACAAAATATGCCTGCAAATGTTTCTCACAGCAAAAACCCACAAGCAGGAGTGGCCGTTTCGTGTATTAATTTCTGAAACTGGAACATGGCAGAAAGAGGTCGCGAAATTTTTGCAAGAAAAACTGAAGGTTTTAACATTTGACGACCCCTTCAGACGAAGTAATAGCATTTCTAAAATGCAATTACAATAAGAAACCTTGGCGATTTTCTATTGATCTGAAACATCTTTACTACACTATTCCTCAGGCTGAAATTATGTCTTCCATTAGTCACTTCATCGACCAGTATGGCGCCGTTGCATTCCAGAATGAGTGCGAGATTTCCACAGGCAGCTTTCTCAAACTGCTATCTTGTTATCTAGAGTCCACTTTTGCTCAATGGAATGGTGATGTTTACATTCAAAAAGATGGTATCTGTATTGGTTCATGCCTTGCACCCATCCTTAGTGACATGTTCCTGGCTTTGCGCGACCAAATATTGAATGAGCGGTTCGAAGGGTCCCGTGTTTGTGGCATTTTTAGATTTGTAGACGACTTCTTCGTGTTTTTAGAATGCGACAACCTCGAATTCGAGCAGCAGTTCCTTCATGTTTTTTCAGTGTTCTCCGAGTGCCTGAAACCAATGATTTTAACACACGAAGTACCACTTAATGATGTTATCAGGCTTTTAGATCTCTCACTTCAATTCACTTCATCAAATGTATGTTGGGCTTTTGAGCCTCGTGGTCGAAAACCCATCCTGCCATACTCATCAGCCCATTCCAAGCTCGTGAAAAGAGCACTTGCGCATTCAGTTTTTGACAATGTTTTAAAGAAATCATGTGAGCATAGGTTGGAGCAAAGTTTCCACAACCAAGTAGACCGTTTGACACAGGCTGGTTACCCTTCAGAAGTTCTGGTTTCAGTCGCAGAAAAATTGCCGAAAAAGTTGAGGCCTGATGGCAATAGCAAAATTAACAAGGAGAAAAAGAGAAAAGTTGCCGTTGTGCCATATCTGCAGCAGGTCTCACACAACCTGAAGAGAAATGGAAAGCATGTGGGGGTTGATGTTGTGTTTTCGGCACCTATTTGATAATCCAGCCTGGTGAAGAAAGTTAACTCGGCCAACAGTGAACCACGCGGCTGCTTGAAAAGGCATGCAAAACAATTTGTCCCCTGCCAGGAGGGAGTCACCTACTCTTTGCCGCTATCATGCGGAAAGCAATAAACCGGCCGATGTATCAACGAAAGATTAAAGGAGCATGACTATAATGTCTCAAGTGGCCCCATAGTAGGCCACGTAGCCAAACACTGCAGAAACTGCAAAAGTGATGAAGATGATGACGAAGATGTCATCGATGCCTGCAAGCCACTGTACAACGAGTGCGTTGTGGTAGGTAGGAACTGCGACTCGCTGAGAAGAGAAATTTTAGAAGCACATATGATAGCAAGGCTCCCAAAAGATTGTATAAGCGCACCCTCCGTATCGCTATCAGAAAAAGAAAAACGATACCTCGACTGCGAATGCTGACACGCATGCGCTTTATTTCGAGTTTTTTCTATATATTTGTGACTTGTGTGCATTGCCTTCCTTTTCTGGCCGCCAGTCGGGTACTTATTCTGGCTGGCAGCTAATAAAGATTTCAGTGTGAGTCAGCGCTGTGTTGTGTCCCTGCCTGTGTTCTTCTTCTATGTCCCGTTCGTTGCGCTGTAGTTATGAAATTTAGTGATCACAGGAGCAAGAAGTATTTCGTCAAGTTTCGTCAAGGAGGTTATTACAGATAATTTTTTAACCAAGGTACAACAGCATAATGATCATATACAGCATTCTGGAGTACTTAAAGGGGCCCCGAAACACATAATCATTGCATTGTTTAGCCCCTTGGTTGCATAGAATGATAGAATGAGTTATAGTGATGATATTAGCATTGGTCATGCCGCATGTACTCCGGTTTTTAATATTTGAATTAGCTCGCCAAAACAAATTCGTGGTACTGACAGTGTCACCATGCAGTGGCGGTTTTCAGCAGCGGATATGACATCACTTAGCGGGAGCTGGATGATTGGACAAAGAGTAAATATACTGCAAATTGTGTTAATAACTAGAGATACGTTTTGTCAAATTTTTGTGTTTTATATTAAATTAACAAAACTAACTTGTCTGCCCTAGATAAAAGCACTGTAAAGCAAGTAAAAAAAAATACACCATCAGAGGCTCTGGCTACTTTTTGCATTGAAGGACTTTGCGCCTTTCTGTAAACATCCTACGACCTAGCACTCAACACTTATGTCTACTCTCTATGTATCTGAGAGCGGCTGTGCGCAATCGATCCGATTGAGCCATTGCACTCAACAAGTGTTCGTTTAGGTCCCAAGGAAGGATGCGTTCATTTCACATTTAGCAGGCAGTGCGCATCGTCAGCTTGTGGAGGATCACCAGGCGGCGGTGCCAGATGGCGCCACATTCCTGTCAACTGCGTGCGCTCCTTGCTCGCCGTGACCAACCAGCGCGCTAGGAGCGACGGGCGATGGTAGGCAGTAAGCAGTAGCGGTACGCGCCATGCTAAATGTGTCTGATATCTTGTGCAGGCTGTCACACTGCCGCAGTATCTCGCGCTCGAGTTCGGATCCATAAGTAAGGGAACGTCACTGATCAGTGTTCCCTTCTGCGCCGTCGATGTGACAATGAAGCATCGCTGGGTCAGCTAGGCGTTCACATGGTTGTTGTAACCATGCAAACGGCGCTGCCAGCCTTGGCATGAACGAGTTACAGAGAACAGGCAACCATGGAGTGCAAACTTCCACCATGTTATAGTGTTCTAGAAGGGGTAGTGGGTTCAGCAGCCAGCACGCCCTATGCATTGCGGCGAGGCCGCGAGTGCAGACGGGACCCGGATGTTAGCGGCGGCGCTGTAGTCGTGTGGGCTGGCTGTTGGTGGTGCCCATGTGCTGCCTCTCGCACGTTTGTTCGCGCAAGTTTTGCGGCTTTGGCTGTTCTCCGTTTTTTCAGCGCATCATTTTAGTTTGTTTCGCCGGCTGCCTTCTTCATTCGTGAAACGTAGGAATGCCGAACCGTCAACAGCAACGACACTGCTTTGCTCCCGGGTGTCAAACCGGCTACAAGTGGACTAAAGGAAAGCAGCCGCTGTTGTTTACCGTGCCGAAAGATGAGGAAAGACGCCGAATTTGCCAGCCAGGGATTTAAGTACATCACAACATCCAGATTGAGCCAGGATACACTGGAAAATTTATTTGGCATAATCAGGCAATCCTGCGGGTCCAACGACCACCCAACCCCCACACAGTTTCTAATTGTCGTCAACAGCTTGTCGTTTTACAATCTTGCCAAGACAGCGCGCTCAGGAAATGCTGACCTTAATCGAGGTAGTGGAGAAATAAGTTCTCTCCAGGGTGCGTGCAATGCTCCTGCTAAAGAAGACAGGGTTGCTGCAATCGACCAGCTCATCGAGAAAGGCAACCTAGCTTCATCCGGGCGCATGCTTCAGAGTATTTCTGCTGAGCACAGAGAGTATGTAGAGCAGAAGAGCAACGACCGGCTTATACATTATATGGCAGGGTATGTTGCCCGAAAGTTTCCTAAACATTATGACTGCAAGCACTGTATGCAAAGCCTTTCTTTTGGAAAGCTCCAATAAGGAATGCAGAAATTGAGTTCACAGTGATATGTGACAAGGGAGAGTTCTTGTATCCTTCGCAAGAACTTTTCCGGGCAGTGAAGAAGTTAGAGAACATATTCCCTGTTTTCTTCAGTCAAATGAACTCTACAGTGACAGCATAGTAGATTAAACGCTGCTTGTGAAGGCAAATTTTCGCTATGCCTTAGGTTGCAGCCAGCAGGCAGATGCGCTCACAACAGGGCTGACGAAGTTCTATGTGCTGACAAGGCTACACTTTTATGTTTTTATGTAATTATTAAAAGGGCTGAACCAATCGCAACAGGAACGGCAGAAAAAGAAATTGTTCACGAAGATAAGCGTTGTCTATAGTACCTCTCTCATAGCAGCCGTAAGCAGTGCCTTGAAAAAGAGGTGGCTGCCTGTTTATTGTACCAATAAACTTGTTTGCTACTACCATTAGCTCCCCTACTTTCTTTTTTGCATGTTTATAACGAAATTTCGCGCATTGCAGGAACCGCCGTGACCGCCTACTATAATGGCATCACTGTAGCAGGAATTATCTCTAGATTTCAGTGAACGTGTACTTTGGAAAATAAAAGCTGAACTTGATGAAATAAAGCCTTGTAGATTCGGTATCTTTCTGTTCAGGATGCGTAAGTACGCATGCCGCAATTGTTTAGCTAACTTTAACAGTGAATGTGATTTCGTCTGGACGTGCATCGAAAATTTTGATAGAAAATTAAGCGATTTGCTCAACCACAATTTTACTTCTGCCCTGTTTTTGAGGTCTGCGTTCAGAAATGCAACCGGATCGTCGTACGGCGGCTCTGTCTCTGCACCCGTTGGGTCGGCTTTATCTTCGCACAAACTTATGGCATGTCCGCCTTTCCACCTTTTCCGGGCTCTTTGCCTTGAGAGGTAGGTTTTAAGAAAAATGCATTCGAGCTGCAGACGTCCGATTTTCGGTGTTACACCAGATGCACACAGGTTTCTCGGCGCTGCGAATGCAGCGCGTATCGTGGGTATGTCGCGGGTTCTTTACAGCCGGTGCTCCGGTGGCGCCATCTCGGACTATCGACGTGAGATGGCGCACCCGCGGGCTCTCCCTGAACCCACTACCCCCTTCTAGAACACTATAACCACATGCTCAGATAGGCTGTTTTGATTGGTCGCACTAAGTGCCGTCATTGGGAAAGTGAAATGGGAATGGGAAGCTGCGCGAAAATAGAGTTGAGGGCAGCATTTTTTGAAATTTCTTCATTGAATAACTCCCATTCCTATGCATCGATTCTCGTAATTCTTTTTGAGTCAGCATCTGTGTGACAAAGAATCCACCTGAAGTGTAACTGGCATCCGTTCAAGCGGTGCTTCGCCGCCCCTTTAATGTCCTCTAATCACTGGCGAAAAAAGAAGAACTATTCCATTCTTCAGTCCCAATTTAGATTTCAAAAGTAGCCAAATAGCCAAGCTAAAATTTTTGCAGCCAAGAGGCCCCAAAAGTAGCCAATCTAGTCCAAAGGAGCCAAACCTCGCAACCCTGGTGTCACGCTGGGGCGGCCTTGCTGCCGTAACAGCTAGCAGGCTGGTAGCAGCTAGCCGGTGGCCACCAACCCATGCGACTTACTGTCACAAGCAAATTTTCAGGCAGCGAGTGGGCTGCCCAAGCATGGTAAATCGAAGACGCCCACATAGAGAGCCCCCTGTGCCCAGTTTACCCGGCCTCGTACCGCGCATGCCAATTCTACCCTCTCCACCTCTCCTCTGTAGAGGCGATGCAGGCCCGCACATGCGTTGCTTGGTTCACCACATGCCCAGGCTACCCAGCTGTGGCGGTGTGTAGTTTGAATTATCGGTGATGCAACCCATTAACATTTGAATTAACACGCTATGGTTTACACAGACTCAAATGGAGCATGGATGGACAAAGTCATGCAGTTCGAATGATCCAGAAATTCGAATTATGGAGTTCGAATTAATGAGCATTCACTGTACAACAAACTATGCATTCAGAGGCGCAAACGCCAGAGCTAAGGCCCACCCAGTATGGCAAAATTAGCTAGGTTTTAAGTCACAACCTTAGTGATCAATAATTTTAGAACACAAACTTTCCAGCTGAATTCTACAATATAAAGTATCATGGAAAGCAACAACCTTTGTGTTTCGAGCATAAAAATATGCCCTCATTTCAGAAATTAAAATATTAACCCTATTATGCAACAGACAACATTCACTCTAACATAGCTGCCTGCCAAGAAGTTTTATCCATGTGTAAAAAAAGAGGTGTTTGCATAACTCTCACACTTTCCCTGACCTTTTCATCCCAAAGTTTTCTGAATCGTACTCAAGCCCTGCTGGAGCTTCCCGCCATGTTTGTTGGGAGGACAATTTGGGTCACATAGACAACATTCGTGCTGCAGCCAAAATTCATCAAACATGCATGAATTTCCTCGCCTACCAAACAGGGGCTGGTCCAGCTGTACTGACCCAGCATGGCTGTACCACCGAGACAAAGCAACTGAACACAAAGAATCTACTGAATAACAGCAAAAACACACACTGCACCTATTGCCAAAACTTTAACTTGCAGGCTAAATGTGTTTAGACAAACCTGAGACAAAGTGCAAGAACCTGATATGCTCTCAATATTTTTTTATGTGATTGCAGTGCTTACAGCAAAAAGCCAAAATAAGCATTTTCAGGTCCGTGTGTGGTATGTCATATCCATGCTATCTCGGGAGTGGCAGTGAAATGGTCAATAATGTTCTAAAACTTAACTATAAAGACTGTATACTGCTTGTAATGACAGGGGCATTCCACATTCATACTGCAGTTACAACATAACTCATATTGCACACGGAGTCCCACGATACAATTTTGTAGAGAGAGGCATTTAAAAAGTGTGCCCACATACAGAAACGGAAACAAGCATTGGCAATACAGAAGATTTAACATTGCTCACCAAGCTGAACACATAGCCCTCCAAAAGACGAACAAACTGACAACATGGATTACAGAAAACCCTATCAACAAATCTGTGATGTAATGATGAATCTGGCCAAATACTGTAACAAAGTTCAAGAGACAGGTACCTAAGCCCTATATGAGTGGAACTCTCAGCACAAACTGTGGTAATAAACGAAGCAACACACAGAAATGTAACAGGTTCAGACTGGGGCCTTTAAAGCTATACAAGAAGAATAGATGCCATAATGTACCCAATTTATAATGTTTCAATTTCACTGGCTTAGTGTTAAAGAAAAATTTATCTGCTTTTGCATTACTGTCATTTTTACCTTAGACAACTCCAGGTAACTCATTTACCTTAAGCCATGCACCAGATTGCAAGCATTACAATGCTTGATGACAAGAAGACAATGCTAAAGCATTTCTCATGTTGCGCTCCAAAATTCAATACAGATAAAAATATTGCCCAAAAGGAAAACAGACTTTCTGCACATTTGTAACCACAAAAAGTACACCCATAAGGTAGCACAAAAGTCAGCAAATTCATACTTGATGATATTCCACCAGTGTGTTAACTGGGTTCACAAAACATCATGACAACCAACATAAAATGACGAGATTATGCTGAAGTGCAGATGACACCTATGAATGGACGTTTAAAACAAGCTGAGCTTGTTGCAAAGAACAATGAAAGCACTATAGCTCCCCGCAAACCAGATTTGCTTGGATACACAGATGTCAATCTACAGTTAAGATGCTTTTCAAGTTGTGCAGTATGTTCCTTCACCTTTCAGAATTCCATGCAAGACATGTTATGGCACTTAATGAAAAGGTGAAACATGCACTAGAATGGGGTCCAGTCTAAAGATGTATAATTGTATTGCTTCAGCTGCATTCCAAAACCATGAGAGACCAGTATCATGGAAGGCCAGCATGGAAGGCTGCAGGACATCAAGAAAGAATACCCTTTAAAGCCTGGGGCACGCTGATGCTCGGGCACCGATACTGGCATGCACTAAGTGCGAACACTACATTCTCATTTTACTTCTTCACCATTACAATGGCCTGGCTAGTGGGCTGGCACTTTACAAATTACTGCCCTGAACAGCGCCTAATTGTCCAAATGCTGAAACTCATGAATGTGGCCTCTGATGCCTATGGAAGCAAACACATACTTTGAAAATAGGCCTTGGGCCAACATGTAGAAACAAGGAGATACTTAGGAAGAGACCCATCGGTCAACCATGACTAGAGTCCAGTGTAGACTGGGTCTCGGCGGCTTTCTGCTACCAAGGAGCTGATCTCTGTTGGATTCTGTGATTGATGCTTCTGTCTGAAGTAGTAGCACCGGGCTGACAGGAAACCTGCCACTATAATGACAGCTGTGAAAGAAACAAGACGGACAGAAGAAACATCAGCAAGCACAGAGGGCATCCACTCAATAAACACAACCACACCAATGTCAGCTGACAAAAACAGGCAGAAGACATTCATATGAACAACAAGTATAAGCAGAAGTCAAGTATGGTTATGGAGTTTAACGTCCCAAAGCAACTCAGGCTATGAGAGACGCCGTAGTGGAGGGCTCCCGATATTTCGACCACCTGGTGTTCTTAACGTGCACTAACGTCGCACAGCACACGGGCCTCAAGCATTTCGCCTCTATTGAAATGCAACCGCCGCTGCCGGGATCGAACTCGAGCCTTTCTGGTCAGGAGCCGAGCACCATAACTACTGAGCCACCGGAGCGGCTTAGAAGTCAGGCATGATGACCTTGATTAGTCCAATGGAACTTCCTTTAGAGGAAATGTCCTCAAATATACTTCTTCAGTATTTCCGCCAGGAGTGCAAGCCTTACTATATCATGGGCCTTGCATAATATTCGTGCAAAATATTAAAGAGATTTGCAGCGCAGTCTCCTAAAATGAACTCTTGAGAATATACTCAAAACATTATGCACAGAATAATTTATGGTTTATGGGGGTTTAAAGTCCCAAAGCGACTCAGGCTATGAGGGACGCCGTAGTGAAGGGCTTCGGAAATTTCAACCACCTGGGTTTCTTTAACGTGCACTGATATCGCACAGTACACGGGCCTCTAGAATTTCGCCTCCATGAAAATTTGACCGCCGCGACCGGTACTGAAACCGCGTCTTTCAGCTCAGCAGCCGAGCGCCATAACCACTGAGCCACCGTGGCGCCTCATTATGCACTGGAATACCAAATGCAAAGTGCTGCATTAAAATCTGGTGGAAACTGTCCACATGGGTGTAGGTTTCAGCACTTCATAGCCTTGTAGGAAATATCTTACTACGGTGTACAACAATCCACCACTTCAATATGTCAGTTTCATCATGATGGAGTCTTGGCAGCACTTCAGCAAGGCCCCAACCATACTGCAGGCGCAAATATCCACAAAGATGCTCATTACCTCTTGTGGTACTGTGAAATACTCTGTTCTTTTTAAAATGAGATCAAGCAACATCAGAACAGCGAACTTATATTATGCACTGAAATACCAAACGCAAAGAGCTGCATTAAGATCGTAGTGGAAGACTGTCCACATGGGTGCAGAAGGGTTCAGCACTTCATACTCTTGTAGGAAATATCTTACTATGGTGCACAACAATCCTCGAAGCAATGCCACCACTTCAATATGTCAGTTTCATCATGATAAGTTTTGGCAGCACTTCAGCAAGGCCCCAACCATACTGCAGGCACAAATATCCACAAAGATGCTCATTACCTCTTGTGGTACTGTGAAATACTCTGTTCTTTTTAAATGAGATCAAGAAAAAAAGAAGAAAATGCAAAAACACAGATTTAAAAGAAGCCTGAAGCCCCTTTTGAATGTGGTAATATGAAAACCCTCCCACGCATTCAACCATATACTGGTGAACAACAGAGCCAAATACAGCTGCTCTGATAGAGTGAAAGACCTACAATCTTGCAACAATGGTTGACCCCTTTGTGTACCTTCCAAATACCCACCATTTTTTGCCAAGCTACGATATTATTTCCATTACTATCACATCACAACAAGAGATGTTAGTTGTTAACTGGGTGAATTTATTTCACATCAGGAGTGGAGTCAAGAGTGGAGCAACTGAAAAAGTGGGCAGAGCAGGCCTGGTGGGTCATGCACCTAAGCTAGCAGTAACTGGATCATGTAAAAACCAAAACAGATGCAAACTGCAGTCACTGGGCAGAGTATTGCGAGCACATTGCAGTGCCATTTACGGAGCAGTAGAAATGACAAGCAGGTAGAGAAGGCCTTGGAAACACTGAGAAGGCAATTTTCGGTAGCTGCTAATTCGAATGATACAGATCCCCTTTTTAAATCTTTCTGCTCAATTTGACTCAGCATTGGATGGCCTTTCCTAAGACCCGTACTTTTGAAACTTTCATAAAATATGTTTCAGGGCTCCTTTGGAAATCTGCAAATCTTCATTCTGCTTACTCAGTAGACTAAAATTTTAGTGAGGCTAGACTGAATATAAATTCACAGTAAATGTCACCAAGCTACTCTCAACAAAGCTGCATTGCTATTAAAGGCAGAGTGTTTGTTACAGAAGCAAGCTTCGTCAGTCCTTTTTTTCATTTTTTTTCTCGGCGAATTTTCAGGATGTAACATAACGGCACTATGCCAGCAAAATGCAAGATGGCGAGTTGTACACTATTCATCTTAAAAGGGAAGAGCAACCCTGAAGACTGCAAAACTCGTCATCTTCCTCCCCTTTTTTGTGGTCGCACTATGCCCACAGGCTACAACTTTGAAATGATGCCCATGTTGCAAGTAAAATTTCCTTTAATTTCTCCAGAAACTGAGCCTCCAGAAGTGCTGCAATGTCTAACAATGCCACGTCCGGTCGCCACTGCCACAGTAACCCTGGTATCACCTTTATCCGAAGGTGCCTACCTGAACCACATCAGTCGTTGTACTGCCCCTGCAACAGGTGGCTTTCTCTGGTTGGTGCACATACAAAACCTAGTACAGTAGAAGCTCATTAATTTGAACTTTCAGGGACCGGGAAAAAGGTCTGAATTATCCGAAGGTCAGAATTAATGAATGCCCCCCACACACAAAGAAGTGCTAGAAACCGTTCACATCATAGTAGGTAATTTTTTTTTTTTTTGTGAGAACCAGGACAGCTGTCGTCTGCTTTTGAGATTAAAAACTGCACGGCAACGACAATTTTTCTGAACAGCATCAGATTCATACTGCATGCACTCGCGGGATTGTACAAGCAGAACTGCTCCAGAATGGTAAAGCCGTCCATGGCCTCCTTCACAGTAATATGTGGTAGCAGTGGAGCCTCCTCACAAGCAGTGTCTTCACATGTGAAGAGGCATCACCGCACACACTGTGAACAGCGCCTGACAAGCGCGCCGTTTCACCCTAATGAAAGAACGAAAGAATCAGGCAGACGGAACCGAGGAAAACTCGTCAACGTCAGGAAAGCGAGGCGCCTTCTGGAGGGAAAATGAAAATACCAGTGGTGCACGTCAGCCCGTCCGAATTTTCCAGATTTCTGAATTAACAGGGTGGAATTAACAAGGTTTCACTGTGCACAATTCCATAAAACCAGGAAGCAGAGTAGCTGCACAACAAGGCTGCCAGAGGTTGCTGGAAGCAAAGAGAAGGAGCTCAGGCAAGAGAAGCAGCAGGCTTGAACAAATTGTGATTGTTACTGTCAAAAGTGCATCATATTCTGAAGAACAAGCAGGCTGTTGTTGCTCATTTTAATTAATTTTTATGTTCATTTGATTAAGTATGAAATTATTGTACAGTCAAACATGCTTTTGTGGGACCTCTTACATTTAAAATTGATGCTAACCCCTGAGCAATAAAACAGTGGCAGACATTCAGAAGAGCCTGCTTAGTGGCATAACCTGCTTGGTGATTTGCCTTTGCCCACAGCTGTGAGTTGATTGCAACTGGCAAAGTAAGAAACATTTCTCCGGAAATGCTTACTCTGTGCTCAATTTGTGAGTGCTACGTGCCACACATTACAGTAACTCGGCTCAGCTCCGCATAATAATAAAACGCATTTACTCACCAAACTCAATGGGTGTTTGCAGGCCCTTCTAACAAGGGTGCATTACACAACATGAGTGTGGCTGCCTGGTTCGAGTTTGAAGAAAAACTTTAATTGTACAATTCTTAGATAATGATCTCAAACATTGATCAAAAGGTGCTTAAACAAATAAGTTATTTTGAACAGCACATTTTTTGTCAAATTCGTCACATTACAACTGAGCCTACCAGTTTCAGTCTTTGGGGCAGGGCTCCTGCAACACTACTGTTGCACTGAAGTTGCAAAGAGTGAAGAGAACAGTTTTCCCGACGATCTAGAGCTTTGGGGCATTCAGAGAGTTTCTTAATAACTAGAGAGAATGCTGGCGGCGCTACACTTCATCCACCATGGAGAGGTGCAACAACGCCGGGAAGACGAGGTTTCTTACTTGGCTTGGCTATTGCTTGAAATAAAACGTGGATTCAGCCGTAAAAATACGACTCTTCTCGAGAATGCTGTGAAAGTTTTCATACCAGCCTAACATCAAAGTATCATTTGCATTAAATCTTTTGAAGAAGTGAAAAACGCAGCACTGAAACAACTTAATCTGCGCACAGAGGAGAGCATCGCAGCACAACTACCAATTTCGAGGTACAATCCACGCTTTCGACTTAACACCAGCCAAATCAAGCCCGAAACATCGTCTTCCCGACATTCCTGCGGCAGATGAAGTGCTCTTCAAGGAACTCGCATAGACGGTGGTGCCAGCTTTTCCTCTATGTATATTTAGAAACTCTACAGGAGCAGTCACACCAGCATGGAAACACAAATGCACTGCCTTGTTTGAACAATGCTTGGGTCACATGCATCACCTGCCCCACTCGCCTCAGGGAGATCCAAGAAAGTTCCTTTTATTTCTGTTTATTTCATGCTTGGTTTGAGAATGCCAGATATGCATTCTGCAAGTACTGCTGTACACAGTCGCCATGGTTCCCGGTTCAACAAGATTACGAAAGAGGCTAGTTAGTGTTGCATACTAAGAACTATTTTTTGCAATGCGCCAAGCATTTTTTTTAATGCGCTAAGTTAAACCCCAACACCATATATACAGAGAACAGGTCCACAGGATGTAACGCAACTATCAGCTGGTTTATTCTTGATAGAGAAGGTTTTTATTTGTAAGTTCAGATGCCAATCATGGATGTAGATGTGAATGTCTGTTGCATTCATATCTCAGCGCCAGCCAGCAATGAACCCGATTTTGTTACCGATCAGTGACAACAATGGTGAACTGATACCAATACCTTGCCAATGAAGAATGCTGCCCCGATCTCTCCGATCTTCCAAAATTTTTGTTCACAAATGCGGGTGTGCACTTACCTAAGTTCCTCATCCTGTGAAGTTTGTTTTTCTGTGCCTGTATAGTGTGGAGTTTTTCTGTCAAAACTTACTGCATTACAAAAAATAGTATTTAGGTCAACAGTGCTTGTATTAAGTGCATTTTCTTACACCATGTCTATAGAAAGCAAACCACATGTTCTAATATTGTTCAGTACAGTACATCCAAGAATCCATCTTGAACAAGTTCACCTCAATGGTAGTTAACTGTAACTTTAAAGGGTTAAAATCCAGGTAATCCCCCATCCTGCCTATCTATCCTCATCTTTGCTTCCCATACTTTATGCTTCCTTTGCCTTTATATGTGTCACCAGCTTGCCCAAAACTCTACCCTTCTAAATACGTAAATATGTTTGAAGTACAGCAATGATCAAGTGCTTATGACAAGCAAAACAATGACTCAGGCACTTTTGGATGCTACAAATGTGGCATACACCATGTTCACCACAGCTATACACACCTATGTGCAGACATGCATGACCTAATCAGTCTGATTCAGGGCTTGAAGCCACTTTCATCTGCAGTTAATAGCTGCTCGGATTCGTGTACTAAAAATGCGATTTGGTTGAGTTTACATATTAATAGCATACTGGTCAATAAGCCATACAGGTCTACCTCATAATTCCGGGAATCGGAAAATAAAAAAAAGTTGGGATGCATACAGGTCATTCAATGCAAGCTCCAAGCCACAAACGTGCAATTATAAGGCGACCAGCACAGCACATCAAGCTGCGGTAATAAAATTGTTACCGGAGCTCGCTTAAATGCTTGCAAGAACAGCTGCCAACCATCAGGAGGCATGACTTGCTGCTTGACGGCGCAACTGGGATCAGCTTGGTATGTCAGCCAATCTGCTTTGAAGCCTGGCTTCAGCATGGCCAGGATAGGGGGCAGAGGATGCTGTAATCGTCCATCTTAACCCACAAAGCCAAGAGTTCTCATGGTGGGGCTCTTTGCTTGTCATCAGGTCAGGCTTATCACAAAATCTTCTGAGTGGTAGCCTTAGCAAAGTAATAGTGCTAGCAAATGGCATGCTTTGCCAAGGCTTCCTGCCATAGCATTATTTGTGCTGTTTTCTTCTTCCTTTCTGCGTTTGTAGGTGGGTTTGCGCCTTGATCTGGCCATGACTTCTGCACTGATCAACCACCAAGTTTGGAGTGATTTTTAAATACAACAGGTTAGCCTATACGCAAGTAAATACAGTACTTTTGGTGCACTTACATATACCTCTAATCTACTAGACTGCATTTAGGTGATATTTCAAAGCACACTGTTAAAAAGAAACACAACTAATGTCGTCGCGGACGCACTTTCTCGGTTGCCTCTGAGGTTGACTGAGGACGAACCTGTGGAAGAGGTGGTCGCTGCAGTTTCCAGCCTGATAACAAAAAGTGAACTACAAGCAGCAACAGCTGATGATCCGCTGCTAAACGAGGTAGCAGGGTACGTTATGTCTAGATGGCCGGAAAAGAACTGTTTAGCCGGAAAACTAAGGTTGTATTTTCGCATTCAAGGAGAGCTGTCAGTGGTAGATGGACTACTGTTTCGGGCTGAACGAGTCGTACCCCCTGGGGCACTGACTTCCAGATTGGTCATGATGGCACAGGAATCGCATCCAGGCAATGTGCGAACAAAACAAAGATTGAGGGAACAGTACTGGTGGCCCGGAATGGACAATGAAGTTGAAGCTGTGATTAGGAACTGTGTGGTTTATAAAGCATCAGATAAATCGGCAAAATCGGTGACGCCTCCTTTGCAACCAGTGGAGTGGCCAGAGAAGCCCTGGGAAAAGCTTGGAATTGACATCGTCGGACCGATGAAGCGAGCACCTCCAGAGTGCAGATGTGCAGTAACTGCCATTGATTACCACAGCAAGTGGCCAGAAGAGGTGGCATTCGTGTCCAGGATAACTATAGAGGCTGTTATAAAAGTACTCTTGGAACTGTATGCAAGAGAAGGGTACCCGAAAAGCATCGTGACGGACAATGGGCGTCAGTTCATGTCTACATGTTTTGAGCAGTTTTTGCAGGACCGAGAGATTGAGCACTGCGTAACAACATTGTACTACCCACAAAGCAATGGGCAGATTGAGCGGTTTAGCCGCGTGCTGAAGGAATATATCCAGGTCGCGGCGTTGGAACGGAGGCCGCTGAAGAAGGCAATCTGCGAGTACCTGGGTGTGTATAGGGCCACCCCGCATGTAGCTACAGGTGCCTCACCAGCGTTCCTGCTACATGGAAGAAGACCGAGGACAAGACTGGATGTAGTTGGCCTTCCAGGAAAGGAATTTTTCGACAAACCTCTAGTTGCCATAGAAAAGTTGAAACATCAGGTCAGAGAGCAGCAGCAACGAACAAAAAGGTATACAGATGAAAAACGCGTTGCCAGAACGTCCACCATTGAACCAGGAGATTTCGTGAAAGTAAAACAAGGCGGATCGAAGACAAAGCACAACTTTTCCTTGCCGCTGCGAGTAGAGAGACGAGTGGGCAAGCATTCATTTCTGTTGGCAAATGGCACTAGATGCAATGCATCGAAGCTGACGGTAATTGCCAAAGGAGGGGACGAAGGTGCACAAGCATTAGCTGACACGGTTATAGAGTGACGTGGTGCAGCCAGAAGATTTTCCTGTGACCTAGAGACTCATGTAGGTGACAGGGCGGAACCAGAGACTCCTGCTACCTTCATGGACGAATCGGAAGTGGTACAAAATGAGGACACAGAAAAGAGCGCTCCTCGTCCCGGAAATGGACCAGCCACATCAACAGAGTCTGCACCTCAGCTTCCTGACCAGCAATACTCCGCTTGACCGCAACGAACTAGAAGACCGCCAGTATGGTATGCGGACGAGTTTGCCTGAGACCGAAAGACTGGAGCGTGCCATGAGCTGTGAAGCGTGTATAGTTTGAGTTCATTGTTGTGTTATTTACTTTGCGTTGTGTTATGAGGGGGGAATATGTTGTGTATGTATAGGGGGCGCTACCCATCATTCATCTCATCTGTATATAAGCGACAGTCATTGGAATAAAGGTGCGTTCCCGATACCCCGTCGATGTAGTCTCGCCTGGTCCCTCGGCGCTTCGCGCCACCACCAACATTCCTTACTTCAAGACAAAATAAATATGAGGTGCCAATCACACACAAAGAGAATAATACAAATCTATCAATAAATTTATCGTACAACATACACAGGGGTTGGACATTTGAGTTTGAACCGAAAAATACCCGCTACAAGTGCACCCAATTCACTTTCTGAAATACAGTTCAAACTGCAAAAGGTCAGTATTTCTGACATGCATGTCACAACTAGGTGGCTATTCAGTATTAGTTGTTTACAGCAGGTCACAGGAGAAAATTGAAGTGCTGGAACTATGGCAGCCGTGGAGACAACGGTATCTTTGGAATTCAGTTGCATGGTTGTCAGTTTTCAGCTGTTGATTCGCGCACTCAGACATGCCATTGCAGGTCGAGAGGCTCCACCTTCTGCCTCCATATCCGTTGCTCAAAACTAGCGTTCTCGCTTCAGAGGACATGGTTTTGTGCCGCGCGTCTCTGTCTATCGTTCCTCTCTCCTGTCTGCACGTGACAGCAATTGTGACTCAGCTATGGAGTGAAGTCATCACTCTCTAAATTTTTATTATTTATTATTATTATTTTATTTAACAATACTGTAGGCCTTTGCACAGGCCAAAACAGGAAGTGGATTGTAAGATATACACACGAGCATGGGAAAAGCAGGAAAAAAGAATAAAAACCAAACAAAAATAGATAGAGCAAAAAAAAAAACTGCCATACAACAGCACTGGAATTCAATACAAGACACTTTCTTTTGTTTCACATGAATCAGGGAACAAAGTACTCAAAACAATTGTAATATTTGTCATATAATATTCTTGTAGTTATCGCGGATCTATAAAACACCACTATTCAGCACATTGCAATATTTACATTTAAAATGAAATCACACGTGCACTAGTGTCCAATCACTCAACCAACGCAATATCTTGGAACTACGCATTCAAATACTTTCATGAACAGCCAAAATATGACTCCAATTTTGCAACAAAGCTATCCACAGAATCTGTTTCTACAATTTCCTTTGGCAATGTATTCCAGATTTCAATTGCCCATGGGAAATATGAATACCTAAACGTGTCGCATTGTGTCGGATACTGCCTGATGTGTCTATTATGACAGGTTCTATTGGAGTGTCGGTGTGGTGGCAGCACGTAATCTCGCTTATCTATATTAATGTTGTTATTACATAGCATAAAAAGGAATTTCATGACAGCCACACGACGCCGACAAACAAGGGTAGGCAGTGCTGCCTGGCTTCTAAGAGCATTTACGCTTTCGTGTCGAGAATACTTATGGTATATAAATCGCAACGCTTTATTTTGGATGCTTTCTAATTTCTGTGAGAGTCCTTTCTGGTGCGGGTTCCACACTATGCTACCATACTCAAGAATTGGCCTTACTAAGGTTTTATATGCTGTTAGTTTCACATAGGATGGTGCTGCAGTTAATTTTCTTCGCAAGAAACCTAGTGTTCGGAAGGCCTTCGTGCATGTATTATCGATATGGGTATTCCATTTTAACGCGCTTGTAAAGGTTATGACTAAATATTTTACTGTGTCAGTTTGTATTAAATCGCTGCCCATTAATGTATAATTGAACCTAAAGATCGACTTTCTATGAGTTATGGTCATATACTGTGTTTTCTTAAGATTAATTTCCATTCCCCACATGTCACACCAGCGGGCTATATTGCTTAGTGTAGTATTTAGTCTAAGCTGGTCCTCGATTCCTTGTACACTTGTATAAATTACCAAGTCATCGGCGAATAGCCGCAATTTTACTCCATTTTCTGCACAATCGGCGATGTCGTTAACGTATATTAGAAATAATAATGGCCCCAATACGGACCCCTGTGGTACCCCTGAATAAACTTCGAGTTGGTCCGAGTCATAATTATTTATAGTAACACATTGAGTTCGGTTTGACAGATAGGCTGCTATCCATTCTACTACATTGTGTTCAATTCCGATAGACTTTATTTTCTCGATTAGTTTACAGTGCACGACGCAATCATAAGCCTTCGAGAAATCAATAAAAATAGCATCAGCTTGGAATTTGGAGTTAATTATTGATGGGAAATCATGTGTTATTTCTAATAATTGTGTTATAGTTGACAAGCCTTTTCTAAAACCGTGTTGCTTAGGATATAATATGTTATTTTCTTGTAAGTATGTCATGACGGCTTTACTTACTATGTGTTCCATTAATTTACAGCAGCAAATGGTTAGTGATATTGGTCTATATGTTTCCACGTGTAATTTATTGCCTTCTTTATGAATTGGTATTATTTTGGCACATAGCCAATCCTTAGGAAGAGAGGCTGTACTCAGCGATTCAGAAAATATAATTTGCAAAAAGGGAGACAGCTGCTGCGCGTATCGTTTCAAAAATACATTTGATATATTATCGGGCCCCGGCGCCTTTTTGGTGTCTATTTCCAAAAGTAAGTTTAAAATGCCCGACTCTGTTATCACAACTCCGCCCATCCGGGTGTCAGCGGCTGTCACGGGTGCACTCGATATTGGCCAGCGCGTGAAGACGGATTGGAAATAGGTGTTAAATGTATTTGCTACAATGCGCTTGTCTTCTATGACCAAACCTGCCACTTCTATTTTACTGCTCACGCCTTCTGGCCTCGACAAGTAGCGCCAAAACTTTTGCGGTTGATTCCTTATGAAATTTGTTAACTTATTTGAAAAGAAGTCGTCTTTTGCAGCTTTTATTTCTAATTTCAATTTGCATGCGAGCTCTATTATCTCCGCAGAATTTATCCTTTTTCTTCGACGCCTTCTTAGTTTTCGTTTTAGGTGAATTATGCTCCGCGTGATCCACGGTGTTTTCCGCTCGGTTCTTTTGAATTTTGTAGGTATGAAATTATTTTCGCAATGCATTATAGCCTCTTTTAGTTTTATCCAAAGGCCATTAACGCCTCCACAGGATTCAGCTGAGGAACCATCCAAGGTTTCCTCTAAGTAGTCAATAACACTCTCATCATTAGCTCGGCTATAGTCCTTGAAAGCTATTCGAGATGGTTTGGTCTTACACCCAGCGCTCATACGCAGAGTAAAAAATGTTAGAACCAGCATCTTATGATCTGAAATCCCTTCTTCAACACGTAAATGTGGTGTTATCGACTGCGATACCAAAGCAAGATCAAGTACTGAACAGGCATTCCCCTGGACACGCGTAGGTTCATTAACAATCTGTGATAAAGAAAAACTTAACATTATGTCAAACAGGTGCTCACAGTTTTTTGCATCTCTGTTGCCGATAGTTAACTTATTCCAATCTATCCCAGCTAGATTAAAATCCCCAGTTAATAACAGCTTTGTACGGTTATTAATTTTGCTGTGTAGGTAATCATGCACTTTCAAAAGGTATTCCTCATGCGCTCCAGGGTGTCTGTAAATAGCACCTATTAACAATGATGTATTATGAAACTGATTTGTGCACCAAGCACTTTCATGGTTAGCTATTCCAGGCTCTTCTTGAAATGTTAAACTGCTTTTTATCATAATAGCTACGCCGCCTCCTCGGCTATTACGATCTGTGCGTATCAATGAATATGAGGCAGGCGAAATTTCAGTATCATGTATTTGGGCATGTAGCCATGTTTCGGTAATTATTACAATATCTGGACTATACAGTATGATTATCTCTTCTAATTTATCAATTTTATTAATGAGACTTCGAGCATTCAGGCACAATATCGAAAGCGGCGCAGATATCCGTTGCGTCTTGTTACCTTGTCATTTCTTTCTGCGTTCTTTCGTGCTACCCTGTGCCGATGACGAGTTGTGGGAATCACTTAAGGTAGGTGCAACGTTTCTTGTTATTTCTACTCTGGTGCGTTTATCGGGATCCCACGTGTAAATACGTCCGTTCAGTCTTAGTTTATCAAATGATAGTGAGGCTTTTGTACCGTTTGCCCGTTCAATTGCCGCTGAACGCCACAAGTTAGATCGGATGTCTCTTATTCTTTCTGAGAAATCTTCTGATATTGATATCGGTGTGCCCTTGAGTTTGTTACAGCAAGAAAGAATTTTGTTTTTTTCTCTGTAATCGAAAAGTCGAAGAATGATTGGGCGTGGGCGCTGACCGTAACGATTGCCAATCCTATGGATTCTTTCAATAGATTTAACTTCAAGGTCGAGTGTATCCTTGGATATACCTTCTTTTATTTTGTTTTCTAGTGTTCTCGCTTCCTCGTCTGAGTCTTCAGTAACGCCATAAATTACTAAGTTATTTCGGCGACTTCTATTCTCCATATCATCCACTTTATTAACGAGTTCATGCAATTGTTCGTTCATGCTTTTGCAACAACTTTCACATTCCGATATTTTTTGTTCGCATTGTCTGAATCGAGATAGCTCATCCTCAATGGACGTTATTCTTGTTTGTATACCGGCTACTGTTTTTTCCACTTGCTTCAAGTTAGAAGCCAAATCCTTCAATGTCTTATTTGTTTTACCTTGTTCTTTTAGTATCTTCTTCAGTAAGTCAGTGTTCGTGCCTTCATCATTTTCTGAGTCAGAGTGCGGTCCTGGATTAAGTTCTACATCTCCTGACATTAGCAGTAACTGTCTTATAACATCACAGCATTCACACACCAAACCAGCAAGAAATCGTGGACTCGGTAGCACCGTCAGGGTGATATCATCATCTCGAACAGAATATACGAAATACTTGTCACTAACCTGTGCAATAAAGAAGACGTGCATGAACATGTGTCCCGAGACGGTGCCACCAAGTCCACTGAAGGGCTCGGCATGAAGACCCGCTTTTGAGTCATTTTGTCATGTCATCTCGCACGCCAGTGGCCCGGGTTCGATTCCCACGTAGACCCCAATTTTGTTTTCTTATTTTATTCTAATGACGCCACATTCCTAGTGATGTCAAAGGGGTCAAACTTCCGGCAACACATTTTGCGGACACTTCCGGCGGCAACATAGCCATATAATGCCTTCGCATTAAAAACCAAAAAGTCCAACCCCTAAACATATAGTATGCAGTGACTTTTTTAGTGCCAGTAACCATGTTTCAGCCAGTGAAACAGTACAACTACAGCCCTTCGATTTTGGGTAGAACCCAATTTTACCCAATTCTTGTACTCCGAACATATTTCTTAAAAATCTGGTTAAACCAGATTTTTCCCCAAAAATAAGCCTTCTAAAAGATGTTGGATTTCTAGTTCACAAAGCTGAAGACACTGCAAGAAAATTTGTGGATACCTAGTGCTTATTCCAGAGGGATGTCTTTGGTCAACTTTAACCTCTTTTAATGCTCTTTTTCATGAGGTAGATCAAATTGAAGATAAAGATCAAAAAGTGCAATTTAGAACTGAGAGGCCACATGGCTACCAATAAAACATCTTATCGGAGTAACTGTATAAAGCTCTACCAACATTAACGACACCCTGATCCAAGGACCTTTCATGTTTAAAAGCATCACTGTGATGTTGAATGTTCTCACACAATACAGATAAAGGGAGGCCAACCTTGCTCAGATGCGGGAGTGCTATATAGGAGATCGGTAACAAATGTGACAAAATAATTGTAACCTATTCAGAAAAAAAAATCAATCGGTAAACGATTTATAGTGTAACCCGCAATTTCCATGCTGTTTATGAAATAATGAGCAAAATATAGGCCATGTTAAGGTTAGCAGTAAACGAAACCGTTATAGGAGCTGTCTTGTGCTGCAAAAAATGTCCTGAAAAACCTGAAATACGGGAATTGTATCCTGAATAACCTGATTCTCACCCAAATTTGTGTTCGAAAATACTGCCTGATCTTTACTTTCAAAACTTTGCAAAAAATAAAACCCGACAACAAAGGTTTATGGTTTATGGGGGTTTAATGTCCCAAAGCAACTCAGGTTATGAGGGATGCCACAGAGAAGGGCTCTGGAAATTTCAACCTCCTGGGACTCTTTAACATGCACTGACATCGCACAGTACACGGGCCTCTATAATTCCACTTCCATCGAAATGCGACTGCCGTGGCCGAGATAGAACCCGTGCCTTTCGGGTCAGAAGCCGAGCGCCATAACCACTGAGCCATCACAACGGCCCGAAAACAAACAGCCTTAAGTGTAACTTTATTGCAATAGACCTGGTTTGTGGGGTTGAAATTGGGGGATAAATACGTTTTCCCTGTTTAACCACAGCTGACAGTACAAACTGCTAGACCCCACCCCGTGATTGTGCGCGCCAACAAGCGCACGCTGACCACGGCGAACCCAGCTCGGAGGGAACAAAGGAACAACGACACTCTGGCTGTAACAAACAACAATAATGCCGGCTAGCAACAAAATACGATAAGGAATCCTGGTTGTCCGATTCATCAGCAAGGTTACGAACGAATGTTCGCCCACCCTGGGGCAGGGGAGAAACTCCGAGGACGGACGGGGCAAGTTGGCGGGAAATGTTCCCACGAGGCCTCGCCCTGATGGCGGAAAGCAGAGTGCCACGGCGAAACATCCGCACAAGATGAGACACGACGAGTTTCCGAGCCAAAGAGAGAGAGACAGCCGTCTCCCCCCGTGCGTAGCAATCGCACTGTCCGTGGCGTTAGTGTCACTACGATGCAGGCGCCCCCCCCTCTGCTAGTTAAGGTAACTTGGGAGGACGCATCGCGGGCAAGTCCCCACAGGTTTCAATGGATATTCAGATATAACATACCAATCTGTGATGTTTGGATGGTCACCCGCTCACTGCCACTGACTAAACTTGGCTTTATACTAAAATTGATGACCGAACTCCCCTTGCAACCCTAGCTGGCCAAAGAAAAAAGATGTACGCTCAAAGTGCTCTTCTGTACGAAGTTTTTTACGTTCCCAGGCTCACTCACCTTCCCTTCACCAACAATATCCTATGCAGTCACCAACTTTCCGTTGAGCACTTCAGCGATGTACTTAGAGCAAAATGTTGACATTACGGCATGTGCTTAGGTTAGGATGTCAAAGCAATGATAACAAAAGCTACAATATAATAACTGCAAGAGCAACTGTTTGAGGCTAATGCGAATAAAAGATGATAAATGACCTTTTTACACTCACGAGCACTGCTGTCCTGAGTGATTAGTATGGTGAGCGGCAAAGTGAACCAACCAAACTGCCAATATTCTTAGCTTCGGTTTTCGGCGCTCTGCATGCTCCAGAAGTTATTAACCGGAAGTTTTCCACCCATCGCTCATCCAAGAAAGCGACAGCCAACTTCAGCCCAATGGGCTAGCAGTTATGAAGGCATGCAGTTTAAAATGGCTGTGCATCCTGGTGGGACCGTGGCACTTATAATCTCAAAAGAGTTTGAATTATTGAAGGTCGCATTAACAAGCTATCACAGTAAAGAATTATGGTTATAATGGGCGTGCTACTACCTTCGGATGATCATTTTAATAGAAAAAAAAAAAAGTCCCGACTTACACGCAGCAGTACACAGTACACATGGCTTAGCCCAGATCATTCTAATACTGAAGACTCAAATAATGCCAAAAGGTTCAAATTCATAAATGCAGTCAAAGCTTCCTAGTCTCTGAGAAGAAAAAAGTGAGTAGATGAAGCGCACAAAAACACAGCACACAGGAGAAGAAAGAAACGAGCTGTGTGCTGTGTTCCTGTGTGCTGTGCTTGTGTGCGCTTTATCTACTCAAGCTATGAACCAACTTGCCCAAGAACGTGTTCTACTGAAAGAAAAAAAGTGTTATGACTGAATAAACCATTTCATGTCAACAGCTATGCTACATGTCTTGTAGATCACTATGGTTGTAGTAACAGATTCATGTATGGTAATGTATCAAAGTCAGCTGCAACAGTTTTGGATTCTGCACATTTCAGCAGACTGAAATCTTGGGCACTATCAAGGTCTCTTGTAATGAGTTTACACAGCACTTCTTCCAGTGTTTTTTCCTTTCGCTTTGCTAACTCAGTATCTAAACCAATAACAGCGACCACTCCAGCTTATGTTCTGCTAAAAAGTGATTCACAAGAGAGGGTACGAAACTTACAAATACAGACACCAATGATGATTCCAATTGCTGAATCAGAAATGTAGCAGGAATAGCCATGCTTGACAAACAGCGGCTTGTGGCATGATGTTGGATGAATGCTCCCAACAGGACAAACGGCGTCATCAGGGCAGGGAAGGGGGCCACAATGAGTGCACTACAAAGGAAAAGGTGAACGCATCAGCACTACAGCCATCTAGAACAGCTTTCTTGCAACCGGACAATGGCTGCAAGCTTGTTCATACAGCTCACACTGCCACTTGAAGTGGCATGAATGATTATGCCTTTTTTTATTACATCCTCCAAAGTATTCTTGCCACAATTTCATGTTCTGAAACTAAATCTAGTTTTTATGCCCACCCACAGCAGTATGGGCTAACTCTGTTTTGCCTAAACAGTGACAGCATTACCCTTTTTTCTGGAAACTGTGAAAGAAAGTGGGGGAGGGGGCAAGGTGCTGCGGATGAGATCATATACTACGACTTCCCTTAATAGGCCCAGCAAGAGAATAAAAATTGACTGACCTCGCAAAGGGCGATATTGACAGAACAGATCCCACAAGTGCTTCATCATGCATACTGTCTAAAGGGGCCATAAGACCCAAATTTGGAACACAAACTGCTCATTACATCTCATTCCTAACCTGCCAACTACAATTCCTCAAAATCGGAGCTCCACCAGTGCAGCAGATACTTTTAAAATTATTTTTTTAGTTCCTTCATGAACAGCTTCCTGGTCTGGCAGCCGTCATGATTACTAATGTCACTGAGGGGTTGGCGGGCTCTTTTTCAAAAGTTGCAGGGCAGCCTTCACTGCGTCTGCTGGGGGCAGGGGTTACCTTGCCTCAGGCCTTGCCTCGGCAGTGGCTGGAGCCCGGTGTTGCACACCACATCGGCAAAATTTGTTTTTGCTGTTAACTGGAAAGTTGAGGAGAGTCATTTTCGTGCTTCCTGATATGTTATGTTTTCCTTTGTCTTTATAGTTATTTCTTTCTCTGTCTTCCAGGTCAGACATGACCTCGAGTACATGGGGTGGTCCCCTTCACAGTTCACGCACAATGGTGCGGTTGTGCAGTCCATGGAATCACGATCATTTGATAAACATTTGGCACATGTTTGGTGGACACACCAGCTCCAGGAGCCATGGCCGAATCTTTGAAACTTGAAGCACCATCTGGGATTTGGGATGTATGGTCTTCCTTATTTTAAGATACCCTACTTCTATTGATTCGGGGAGTTGGCTGGAGGTAAAGGTCAGGACTATATGCTTTGTCGGTGTTTCCTTGTCTTTTCAGATTTTGATACGATGGACATTGGTGACGTTCTGGTCTTTTAGACCCTGCAACATTTCTTCTTCTGAGAGACTGAGGAAACCATGTTCAGATATTGCCTTTCACTGCATTTAGTGATCGATGAGTAGCGACGGATACAGGTATGTCTCGAAAGGACACTATGGTTGGGGGTTTATAATAATGCACTTTGTCGCAGATATGGAGAAGTAAATTGCCACTGGCCAGCTTCACCACCTTGTAGCCAAGGCTCAAGGCATCAGGCAGAGAAACAATGAACGGAGGTATTTTCCTAGCTGGTTGGTCGGCATCTTCACTAGGTACGGTACCTAGGGAAAACTTCTCTTGTTTTTTCCAGGAATTCGGCTATTGCATCGGTCCGCAATATTTTTGGGGGGGGCGATCGTTTTGTGGAAGAAGAGGAGCCATGGAATGTATGTGTTTTTCGGCCGTGGTGCCAGCCACCCACCAAGGAGCCCAACGAGGGGACGGGGCAGGAACTTGCAAGCAAGTCCTGTCCACGCTAGCTGTGCACCCCAACTATATAACTAAATATGACGCAACTTAGGGCGGTTGGCCACACAAGGTTAACGCTCACAGCCAGGAAAAAAGGAAAAACAAAGAAGTGAGAAGGAGACAGGAGAGTCGTGAGAAAGGAATAGGAAAGTAAAAGATAGAGGGGAGGATAGGAAATGGTGACAGCCGATTTCCCCTGGTTAGATCAGCCCGGATGTGCCATCTGCAAGAAGCTGGGGCCAAAGCGGTGTGTGGCCTCCGCCGAGGAGCCTTAAAGGTCCAAATGCTCGGCATCAACCCGACCACCAGGATCCCCATTTCCCTGGACACGGCTGAACCACGCACAGCTAAGCGCGGATGCTCGGGTCCATGGTGGCGCACTGCTCACCATCATCTCTCTGCGGGGATGTGCCTGCGGATGCTCGGGAAACCGTGCTGTCACAACTCACTATTATCTGCACGCTGCAGATGCACCTGCGGGCAGCTTAAAGAAATTGTCACATTAACCAAGCTAGAAGATGGCCGAGATGTATCAAGATGTTAGAAATGTTTTGCAAGCTTGTTTATCTTGGCAAGCCACCTTATAGCTGTCCACTAGATGGGTTCGTGTTCAATGGGTGACCGCATCACTGTCAACAAATACAGTAAGCCCCACTGTAATATTTTTCATGGGACGAACTTGCCAGCCAGGAAAGACGCAGTATAACCGAATGTAGTGCATGAAATAACTGTCCATATCGCTGCAGAGTTTTCTTATTTCCTGCAAATACAACATATATCTCTAGGTTTGAGGTTTCGTGCCCGTTCTGCACGCTGTAAAACGTCCTGCGACTGCCGCTATGCTTTAGCAGCAAAGCAAAAGAATGGAAGGAAAGTGTGTGAAGCGGGCAAAGTTGTGGGCATGGTGTTGTTGTGGACACTCATGTCCACTTCTGTGCTCTTCTTCGTAACTGCCGCTTTAATCCTACACAATCCTTGTCAGCTAGAATCTAGAAGCTGCGTTTTTTAAGCTGCTGGCATCAAGAAAAAAAGATGCCAGAAAGAAAACCTTGTAGCCCATGAGTCATCATTATTGAGTTTGAGGTAAATGTTGAAGTTTTACTGTAACTAGTTTGAATTAATTAACTTCTACATTTACTGGTTTGGTTTATGGTTAATGAAATTTGAACGTCCCAAATCGACTCAGGTTATGAGGGACACCGTAGTGAACAGCTCCGGAAATTTCGACCCCCTGTGGTTCTTTAATGTGCGCTGACAAGGTACAACACACAGGCCTCTAGCATTTCGCCTCCATCGAAATGCGACCGCTGCGACCAGGATCGAACCAGTGTCTTTTGGGTCAGCAGCCGAGCACTATAACCACTGAGCCACAGCGACGGATTCCTTCAATTACTGGCAATAGATAAAAATTTTCAATCAGAAAGTTCAGTGTTGAAAGGGGGGCCTTGCAGTGCATGTTATCACGATTCACGTTTACAAAATATGTGCAGTGTAAAGACCCATCCCTTGTTGAATCAGCCACAGCAATTTCTCAAAGTGACTAGTATCACTTGTGCTTTCAGCAATTAAAAATTGCCCGAGTGCTTCCATGGCTTTCCTTCTTCAACCACAATCTGTCTGCTACGATATACAGCAAATGAAATGACATCACAGCAAGGCAAGAAAAGGGCACGGATTTAAAGGGGCCCAGAAAATAGACCATTGCTCTTGTAGTAGTACACAGAAAAAACTATTACTACAATTACTCGCGTAATTTGTGCACTTCTTCTTCTTTAAATTAAGGCTTCAAAAAGGGGGTGCACAAATTACGTGACCAGGAACATGTAAAAAAAAAAACAAACTGCAAAGGTCATAATGCACAATATGCACCGTGTTTTGCAGTCGGTACGTTGACCCTACAACTCTCACCCATCACTGACAAAAAAAAGACGACTCCAAATATAGGACGCATACCGCCTCCCACACCGCCTCCCGTTATGTAGTTCCCTGCGAGATGGCGCGCGTGTGCAGCTCTAACCAATAAAGGCGCAACAATACAATCGCGAAGCCATCAGTGAGAGGTAAATGGAAATAAAAGGCAAAAAAATGGCACTCTCGCGTGTGGCCCTGTCTGACTAGCAGCAAACCGAACAGCCAGTGGTTTGGTAGTTACGGATTACAGCATGTGCTGGAGCTACTGGAAGTTTGCTCTTGCAGCCACTCGTCCGGGTGCGAGCTAGCCAAGTAGATGGCGCGCAATTCATCCCCTCGCCACACGCATCTTTCTCAGCCGCACGCAACAACGTGGCCACGCCAATGATCCCAAGCCTGCCGTGTGCGCACCTGTGTTCATTCTAGTGGTCTGCCAAAGCAGGGAGCGTAAAATATGCAACTAAATGTGTTTTTTTTATTTATAAACCCAGGTGACAAAATTAGGAGTGTGCAAATTACACGAATAAGTACAGTATTTGGGCCAGATGTTCACTGGCATGTGACCTAACGAATGGGAGGGTTGCATTACCATGTACAATAAATATTCCAGGGCTCCATTAATAGTGCAATCTCTATAAAAATAGGATTATTCTCAATGTTTCCTTCTGAGCACTGAATAGAGAGGACAAAGCACTGCCAAAGAACAAGACTGTGGCTCCTCAAGCACACTAACAGCAGCAGCGTGAAATTGTAAAAGCCATATTATTGGCCAGCACAAAAGCGTAACCAGGTGGGCGATGTCTCCACACTCCTATCACAACACATTGCAGATGCAATACACACCAGCGAATGGAGCCTGCATGTCCTCGCGTACCTTCAGACGAAACTGTGACTGACTTAGCTGACTGCGTCGAAATAACTTTTTCCCACACACTCCCATCCCCTGAACTTTTGCTGCTGAGTACTTCAAGGCTGTAATTAAAGTGTAGATCAGCTTCACAGTCACAACTAATACAGTTCACAGGTTGTTTCAGCCAGTCAAACAAATGAATGCTGTTGGTAGGTTTTCTTGAGCTACACTTTTAAAAGCAGTATCTGCCCAGCACTGGCTGCCCTTAACGTTCTGATGCAGAGGACAACGCATCACTGGTATCACTTACCAGACAGTAAAAGCCAGCAGGACAGACAATGCACTCGGTGGAGCCCTTCAACAATGTGTAGCTGCCTTGGGAACAGGGACCGCATGCACCAGGTCCCAAGAAAGGCTTGTAGAAGCCTGCGAGGATTTACATGCACTTATGGAACAAAATTTTTACGGCTGCAGATGAATCACAGTAATCCAGCACAATAACTTTTGCTAATTCTGTGGTTCAGATAATTTTTGGAGTATGCGCTTACACTAGCAGTATCCACTAAATTAAAATTTACCCATCAAATACTGCGACCAAAATCAAGAGAGCCCATGTAGCAGGCAGGGGGAACAGCAGATGGTAGCAAAGCTTTGAGAACAGACACCTTTACACAATATGCGCACTAAACATGCGAAAAGAGCTATAACACGTGGAAGAAGCACAAACGTTTCCCATCTACTTTGCCAGCAGAACTTCTCAAAGTAGTATTAATTAATTTATTTATTTTTAGATACTGCAATCTAGTGCACGATCATGGCAGGGTGGGTATACATACACACACACAAATGCACTGAAATTCACAACACTTGCAGGCATTTTTCAAACATCGTTAAAGAATTCTGGGTAACACACTCGCTATTAAGGCTATGCCAGTCTGTAATTACCCTCAGGGAAAAATAATATTTCAAAGTTCTTCCGCATGTTTAAAGGGGTTATTGTTAAAGTATGCCTTCGTCTCGTGTTGCAACCTGAGGAGTAAGTAAAAATTGGGAAGTATTAACTTTACAATGAGAGTGAAATGAATATGAAAACAATACTCAAATTGTCAAAACTGCCTATGGGTACGCCAGTATTAAACAGGTTTGACATTATTTTTTTGCACTGATTAGGCAACAGCTTTTACAGGGGGACTCCTCCGTGAACATACCAATCGGCTGCAAGCAACGCACCTCGCAGAGACCATGGAAGCATTGGTGAATATATACAGGTCAACACAAATAGGGCAGGGCAAAATTAGTTAGCTGATGCCTCACTGAACTGAACACTACTGTAGTTACATATCGCATACGCTAACTGGCTCCAAAGCTTTATTTCCACTATAAAGGTGTACAGACACCAAACTTTGACTGAGTGTTTTTTCTTTCTAATGATGCCCACGACACCAGTAAGTATTAACTGCCATGCGGAATTAGCCTACACACGGGGAATCATGTATAATTGAATTTTTTCTGTCATGTTGTTTTGGCTTTGGTTTCAGCAGCTGGACAGTGGCTATGACATCAAGGTTCAATTTAGGTCGTATGAGACATGCAAAAGCAGAAATATTTTGGCCACTGCGTCATGTGCTGTTTTTGCAGTTTTTGGGGCACACAGAGTTATAATGAATTAAAGGGAAGAAGCACCAAACATATCATAGTTTTTTAAGCCTTACGTAATCTAAACACAAACTGACACCATCGCCACTGCTCAGCTAGTGAAATCAAAAGTGAAACATGCGAATAAAAATTCAACAATAAATTATGTACTACGCATAAGCACATCCCATGTGGAAATCCATGTATGTTAATGCCTTACACACAATTTCAAAAAAGAAAACATGCAACCGAAAATATGGTGCCTATACTCCTTTTTTAAAAATAAAATGTCCATTTCGAACTACAATTTAATGAGGGTATTTACTACAATTTTGCTCGGTTGTATCATCAAGTGTCATTTCCACCGACTTAGATGTGATGCTTAAGATAAGAGAAATGCTCCAGCATGGGGATTGAGGACAGCAGGCAAATGCATAACAGTATGCCCTTTTTGACATGACTACATGCTAACCCCCTTCACCTTCTACTCACAACTGCAGCTTGTTGACTGAAGCATGCTGTTAATTCATCCAGCAATGCATTGTACAAAAAGTTTTCACTGCTGCCCCACTGCATACTAACAGTAAGGCTTTCTGATACTCCGTAAGCATAGAAATCTTATGTTTC
Source organism: Amblyomma americanum (assembly GCF_052857255.1). NCBI lineage: Eukaryota > Metazoa > Arthropoda > Arachnida > Ixodida > Ixodidae > Amblyomma > Amblyomma americanum. The sequence goes on from NC_135497.1 coordinate 40,226,537, forward strand.
AAAACTCAACCTACCCACTTGAACAGCGATCCGGATGTAGGTCACACAATATGTTCTCCCCCTCTCGCAAGATTGACAAAAAGATGTAGCATAAAGAAATTTACCTGTCGAACACATATGTCAGCAGAAAGGAATCAGAATATTTCAAGGGCACTCACCTATTCTACTCAACAGCTCCCAGGTGAAAATTTCCAACTGGGAATCTGTTGGTTCCAGCAGTGCTGGTTCCAACAGCTGTTGAATCAGAATATTTCAAGGGCACTCACCTATTCTACTCAACAGCTCCCAGGTGAAAATTTCCAACTGGGAATCTGTTGGTTCCAGCAGTGCTGGTTCCAACAGCTGTTGAAACGAACAGCTGCTGGAACCAGTAGGTGCCTGCCCTGGTAGCACTGAAACCTTGAAATAACTTTTCTCTTTGTTTGGATAAACAATTCGTACAACGACCTATGTTTCCTACCTTTCTGGAATATTATAATCAAGTGCTAAAATAACAATTTCTATAATGGTAAGTGCACAACAAAAAAATAAGGAAAACGCTCGCGACCTACGCTAAAATGTCAGTCACAGGACCACGCATATTGCCTATAGTGAGGTTGCATGTCGAGCTTCAAACGCCACTCGGCAAGCAGCGATAAGAGGAACAACAAACTACATTAACACAAACAACTTACATGCCGAACTCATACATTCAGATATGAACTAATGCCATGAACACATGCGTATATGCCCATTGTGAAAAATTCAAGTGCTAGCAAACAATGACACAAAGGGGAGAACACAGCACTTACTCACAACTTAAAATTTTTTATTCAGAGACTTCAATTTATACACAAAAACCAACAACAACCCATAACAATCACACACCACATGCAAGTTCAACACATGGCATGCGATAGCTATGGATTGTTGTTGGTTTTTGTGTAGAAATTGTAGTCTCTGAATAAATAATCTTTAGTTACGAGTAAGCACTGTGTCCCCCCTTTGAGTCAGTATTTGCTAGAGCTTGAATTTTCCACACTGAACGTTTACAACTTGCTTGATTTTCTGCCCTGTTATGTAAGCCTTCCTTTTAGGGTGTACTAGAAGTATCAGTAAGGAGTGGTTAATAAGCTAAGTTTTCTCATCGAATTTTGCCATGTTTTGTGCAATTTACAGTAGGCACAATCCAAGAGATTTAGCTGAAAATTTTTATTAAAGATCATTCCTATCCAAACAATGGAAAAAGTTCTAATTCAACAGCAAAAAGCTCTCAGCTGGAACCAGCAAATCCCAATTCAAAACCAGCAAGTTGGGACCAGCAGGTTTCTGGTTCAGGTTTGCAGGGTTTAACGTCCCAAAGCGACTCAGTGGAGGGCTGTGGATAATTTCAGCCACTTGAGGCTCTTTAATGTGCACTGACATCGCACAGTACACGGGACTCTAGCATTTCGCCGCCATTGAATCAGCGTGGCTGGGATTGAACCCGCATCTTTTGGGTCAGTAACCGAGCACAGTAAACACTGAGCCACCGCGGCGGCTAGCAGGTTTCTGCTGGAACCAGCTGACCCTGTAGAAAACCAGCAAGGTTCTCGCTAGGAGCAATTGGCCCACTAGAAAACCATAAGCTCTGTTGCTGGAACCAGCTGGTGCAGTACAAAGCCAGCAATTTTGTTAGAAACAAGTGAAACCACCAAATACCAGCACAAACCAGCAGATTCCTAGTTGGAAATTTTCATCTGGGCTGTCGTGTACATGAAGGTCAAAATGAACGTGATTTTGCATTGGCTGGTGGGACAAAATATTGTTTTATGGCGACCTCTTGGCAAGCTTACACCAGTTACTAACCAGCTTGCTGTAACGGTGGCACATTCAATAACTAGCAGCACTATTATTCAACTAGTATTTTGTTGCTTGCTTACCTGCTTCACAAGGTGTGCAATTCTGACCGCGCTGTTCGGTGGTGGACGACCCAGGGGGGCAAGGAAGGCACGATGGGCAACCCGCCTCCCTAGAATCACGTTTCGTTTAAGTACGCGGTATACCAGTACAGCACATGCGATTTGCATAACCTGCCTGCAGAATGTGCCGGCCGAGCACGGCACACACAATGTGTCGAAGGCACTGTGGGCTGGTGGTTTCGGACAGTGGCCCGGGATTGAGCAGCAGTCGCAGGCTGCATAGAGAATCAAGACATTGCGTAAGCACTCTCAGCAACGTGCGTTGTTTTATGGCGAAAACAATCACTGCGTCAATAGCATTAGCTTATTCACCTGAGCTTGCATACGTCCCTGGAACACACGCTTCACACTGGCTCGAGCAGTTGTTCGCACTTGTGTCACTAACTTGACTCACAAAAGCTGAAAGCGGGAAAATTTTCCATTTTAAGCTGGCACTGCGAAGTCGCGATTTTGTGCGTACAAGCCGAAAAGCCAACAGAACAAAGCGCGCGCGCTAGCTGCGTGCATTGCGCATGTGAGCGCACTTATCGAAATGCGCTCTTGAACTTACCGAAAAGTACAAAAAGTTTGGCAGTTCCAGACAACATACGGTTCTTGGACGTTGGAGTATTGAAATGCATCAGCTCCTTCGTCATATCTTGAGACACGAACACCATCACTCGGACAACGATTGGACGGGGTAACCTTAAAAACTTGAGGCACGAATACTAAACACTCGAAAAATGTTTGGACGGGGAAACGTTCACATGCGCCGGCTTCTTCATCCTACTTTTGCCGCAATGAACCGAAAAACTGGGATAAATTTAATCTTCCCCTCATGTTGCCGCAGGCCCAGTGGACACACGCCGCTCTGTTGCGATAGGGGACGACTTCTTTTGTTACGCAACGCTGACGCACAGCCGGCACAACCAGGGCACCAAGGCCTCAGCAGCCCCAGCACAGCTGACTGACTCACTCAACAACTGAGCATGTGAGCTGGCTGCAGTTAGCCACTCATGCAACGAACAACCAGAAAAGAATCCCTCGCGCCACTGTCGTGTTTTCTTCTTTCGAATGATGTGTAGTACAGTACATTAGGCAGGTATGGCAACACTGGAAAAGCAGACGACGGATACATCTCACGAAACCCTTCCGTTACATTAGAACACTGATTGCCGCCTAGTATTCGCCTCCGACCGCTAAATACTTCTGAATTTTTTTCCTCGTGTTACTTCGGTTTCGATTTCTTCAAGCGGATGATGGCTGTGCAGAGCCGCGCTTCAAAGAACGTTAAGCCGCGAATCTTTATCGTGAAGACTTAAAGGAGACATGACAACCTATTTTCGTCTATACGTCCTGCTTATTGCATTTCACTGTCAACACCTCAAAATTTTTTTTAAACGAGTTTTTTTTTTCGTTTCTTTTGCGAACAACTTGCTGGTCTGACAACGTCCGATCACTGACGCAAGCACTGACGTCAGGCCAAACTCGCCCCGCGTCGTCTGCTGCGCACTGTTTGCGTTGAACTGCTTGCATGTAGTACGTACGCCGTGAACGGGTCGCTCGAAAAGCTTTTGAAACGAAAGCTTCACTATACGCTAGCTAAAGCCGATTTCGCAGTGCGCTGCCGGTTGATCTTCAAGTGAGCCAGAGGTCAAGTGTGGTTATAGGCCTTACCATATGTGATCCACCATCAAGGGCGTCCGCAGAATTTTTTGGGGGTGGGGGGGGGGGGGGGGGGGGGGGGGCGTTGGTTGTTGGCGCCGGAGGGGGGACAGCGGTATGTTCGCAGCAAAAAGGTAATATTTGGAAAGTAAATTTATTTATTTATAAATAAATAAGTAAAATACACACATGAAAGAAAAATTACAAGCAGCAAATTAATGCGTGGCTTGGAGAGATCCATTAGTTTATTAACGAACAAACAATTAAAATTAATTAAAAAATGCAAAGAGATACTATCACTTCGTGGAGAAGAGTGCTCAGTCTTGCTGCATGCGGGTTCTCGACTCACCCGATTTGATGACCAGCACACAGCACAATATGTTCACAAACACGTAACTATACAGTCAGTCAGTCTTCCTTGAACAGCAACTGCAGACGCCTTGGATTTTTCTGTAAGAATTGCGTGATGACGCGGGTGATAAAGTCATTTCTGTGCTTCATTACACGCTCTCGGTGCACACTCATCATACACAGGCCGTCCAGCCTGTTGTTTGTCATCGTTGAGCGTAGCCAGGTTTTCACTCTCCTCATTGTACTGAAGGAGCGTTCGACCGTACAAGTAGTAAATGGCAAAGCCAGAGCCGCCTCAATGGCTTTAGCAACACCGGGGAAGAATGTCTTGGCCTGATGTAGAAGCTCGCAGAAAGTTATTTCTGATGGCTCCCCAGTTTTGTTGCACCACATCTCGTACCAAGAGATGGCATCTTCCTTGAAGTTGTCGATGCCGTAAAAGCATTGGAGTTCTTCGGCGATGGCAGCGAACTCAACACGGCTCAAGTGCTTCATTTTTTATAGATGCCGCTGGAGAAGTTTGAAGCTCCTCTCATTGCTTTCAGAAAAGCGGCGAGCTAAAGAAGCAGTGAGAGAGTCCAAGTACGGCACATATATTGCCACACGGTAGTATATTCCTCCGGCGACTGAATCCGGTAGTTGTCTCGGTGGGCCTGACGAGAGACTTGTCTTGGTACAGATATCACCAAATTTAAGTGATTGGCTGTCTCCCTTGCTGCATTCATGATGTCAGAGAACTCCTCTACAGCGTTTGTCCGGTGGCCACGAAAAATACGTTGCAGCTCAGTGATGTGGTCATGCACAGAATGGAAGCCCATGGATACACCTTGCAGAACGTTCGCAACTGGTTCGAGCCGAGCGCTGTACTTCGCTACAATGTGCAAGCAGACGATGAAATATGAACTTGTTGTTGCGCAGTAGAGGATGTGAGCTCGTTGTCTAGTTGCAGCGTCGTTGACGCGAGCTCCTCGAGTGCTTCGACTATGGCCACGTAATGCTGAGAGAAGATCCTAATAGACCTGTATTTTGCAGACCATATTGTCTCACACAGCATCGGAATGTTGGGCTCCAATTCTCCCCGGAGCACGCTCTCGCGGAAGAAGTTTATGGTTTGTTTGATTATCCCAATTGTTTTTCGAATTTCGGAGACGTCGTTCAAATCGTTGATGGCGAGATTTAGTTTGTGACTTGCGCAGTGGAAAAATAGTGCCTTCGGGAACTGTTTCTGTATTATTTTGTTCCCTCCAGCTTCTTTTCCAGCCATTGTAGAGCATGCATCGTACCCCTGTCCAACGAGGTTCGACAGAATATCAGCCCGGCATTCGTCAAAAGCTTCAAGATTGCAGCAGCGATGCAAGCGGAGTTTAATTGCTCCAGCTCTACAAATCCCAAAAACTACTCTCGAACGCACACTTAGGCTTCTGCCTTGTCAGTAAAGTGAACGCCTATAGGCATCTGCTCTTTTCCTGACATATCTGCAGTTTCGTCAAGAAGAACGGAAAAAGCAAACGCTGTGTTAGCTTCGGCAACTATCTGCACTCTCAGGATGTCGCCACAGTTTGTGATGATCTCGTTCTGGACGCGGACAGAAGTGTACTTCGCATTGCCAGCAGAAGAAGCGAAGTGCTCCTGAAGTCGAGTATCTCCAGCTTCTACCCGAAAGTCAAGGAGATCATTGAAGACTCCCCTATGGGACTGCTTGCCGCGAATTGGCAAGTCATGCGTCGCGCAAATGACAATGGCGGAAACTATTGGAAATAGTTTCTCACGATTCGTTTCAACTTGCTGGTGCAGTGCTCTGTTCAGCTGCTGTACAACGGGTAGCTGCTTGCCTTTCATTCCATCCCTAAAGTTCTGTGAGGCCGTCATTGCCTCCTAGTGCCATCGGGATTTTACGTGAACCCTGCACGCCTCGTGCATTTTTCTGTAGTTACTGAAAGCGCGCAGGATAAAACTACCTTCAATACCCCTGTGAACACGCGGAGGAAAAGTGACGCAAAAACGACAATGGGCGCCTTTCGCTGTCGCTGAGTACGCAAGCCAAGGGGCGTAATCTCCCAGCCATTGGTGGCGAAAAGGCCTCTTTCCAGGTGTTACATCCTTCTTAAAGTCGTATGTAACATTTGGCGACCATGGCTGAGTAAGAAAAAGTAACTTCAAAAGGGTACGGGATGCCAGTGAGTTTAGCTTTGCCTAGAAACTCTCCGAAGTCATATTCTTGAGGCAAGTTAGTTGTTTTCTTGCTGTTGTCTCCGGACTTCAATCCCAAGCAAGGAGAAGGAAAATTGTCTCGGCTTAGTGCGTGACTGGAGCGCGCTGTTGGTGGAGTTCCTTCCATGGGGTCGACGACATCGGCTACTGTCCGGTGATGAAAGCTTGCATCACTCCGGTCAAATGCTACACCGTTATCACATGTCACACCAGAATATTCAGGGGCGCAGTTGGATAACGCTTCGTCAGACAACCGCTGACACTTGAAGAAGCGTCGGATGTCCATCATTCGGGACCGCGCGAGACAAAGCTGGCTATGGAGTTCCTCGTGGTTGATAGTGTTAGAGAAAGAGAAGGCTCCCGACAGGAGAGGAGAGGGCTCGGATGCCTTTTCAGGAAAGAGGGATCTTGTATTTGGTCATAGTGTACGAACATACTGCACCGTTTATTTGGCTTTACTTTGCTTTATGTTATTGGCCGGGCGCTGGGTTTGAGGCTGTAGTGTGGCGGCCGCTTCGAAAACAGGATCTGCTCGTTGTCGGTCTCCTCGGCTCCCTGTTAAGTCGCTGACTCGCTGGTCATTAAGAGCGTCCTGGCGTTTGCCAGAGCCCGTTCTCGAAGAGTGCCGGCTATGTTTTATGGCCGTCATTCCCCCTCTTTTGCTGTTTCATTTGCTTTTACTAGTTATCACCGAAGCCTAGCTGCGGCGTTCCTTTGTACCTGTTTTCATTACAGTACGGAAAAAGCGCGCGGGCCTCCATTTTTGGTGTTTCTCTCGAACACTATTTATATATGAGAAAAAACGTTGCCTCCTTCCCTCTTCGCTGGCAAATCATACCGTTGACGCACCGCAGCTGTTTTCATGGCAGTGTGGCTCTCTGGGGGTTTACACTGTATAAATTCGTCCGAAGCGCTTGACAATCGTTCTCATAACCAGAAAATGAAGCAAAGCCTAGACTCCCACGAATTACACCACTCCATTAATAAGGAAGCTTATTTAATTGACTATCCTATTTTGATAGGTAGCTATGTACAAAATTTAGTTGGGGTTGCATTTATCTCCATGGGACCAAAATAATTATGTGGTCCTATCTTAATGCGTTGAAATGGATCGCATGATGACACTACTGGTCTCGGCTTTCAGTGCACTACAAGCGTGCAAGCTTTTTGAGGGGTGGATTCGTATAGGCTCGGTTTGGGTGGCGGGGTGGCCGAAATTTCGTCATTTCGGCGAGGAGTGTTCACAAGCAAATGTGACGCCACGGGAAGGAGTCACACTTTGCTTACTAAGTGTGGCGGTCTAGACTTTTTCCCAAATGTAGCCGGAAATTTATGAGAAAGCGGAAGTTATCGCGATAATATACTGCGTAGATCTCGAAGTTCAAGACAGCTTTCCTCTCAGAATTGTTCGCTATCTTCAGCCTGCCATTCTTTCACTTCGATGCCATCACCAGCAAGATTACGTCATAGCGTGTAGAGTGCAAAGTTTGCTCGCAATACTGAACGGCGCTTCTACGGATATGAGGAACCTGAGTGTGCTAATCAATTTTTAGATTGAGCGAAAAAATTTTTGCCCAAATTTCTAAGGGGGTGCAGCCGCCCCCTCTTGCCCCCTCCCCCCATCCGGATGCCCATGTCTACAATGGTGTCGCACCACTTGATCACCTTTGATCTTGACCTTTTGAATCGCCGGTAAAGGGCGGTAGAATAGGCCACAGCGTTCATTGGGTGACCATCCTCTCGCGATGAACCATTAATTTAACTGCCACTAGCCAGGGTGGCAGGGTGGCGCGCTGCCTATCCAGTGTGCGGAACGCACTCAACGTTACAGACGTCAGGCCGCGTCTGTATTTGCACAATACACGACAGCTTTCGCTCTCTAACCCGGTTCAGCAGCAGTTAAATTGCAGCTAATTTTTCTTTTAGCTTAGCGAAACAAAGGGCACTTTTGGTGTTTTCTTTCCGGAAGCCTTCAGCATAGTATGCGAGCTTAGTGATCATTGAGAAAGTGGACTTGTTCGTGGCGCCCGTCTTCTACTGTTGAGGAAGCAGGAATCGATGGGCCCCTGCAGTATTATTTACACTTCGAAGCATGTTATTCGTATGTTATGGGTATGCTCTTTTTGGCACCCAAGTGCTCCTATATGAGAAAAGAGGCAGGTGCGCATGCCTTCGCCGCAGTGCGCCGTGATGAAGGGCCTGGCGGTGGCGTTCCATCGCTGAAGTTCTTGCCCGCTATTCGGCGGCTCAACAGCAAAATTCAAAGTGATCACAGGGTGGCACTAGAGCAAAGACTGCGGCACGAAAGGAGCGGAGAAAAGTTCCGAATGCGACGGCTTCCAAGCTACATGCATTGTGTCACTACTCACTTTAATTTTTTCTGTTGGCTATACCGCGATCATAGAGCGGCAGTTCCGTCGCTGCCATCAACACCACTCGATGCTCCGCCCTCTACATGGCCCTCTGGCTCAACCCAGCACGGAAACGCGACTATAAAACTTGTCAGCCTAGTCCTTACAAGTAAACTTCCACTTTCGTTTTTGTCTGCCGGCGATCTCATACAACTTGAGTTACTCTTTAATTGGCAATAGAAATTTCTTCTACAAGCGCAGCTCTAAGCACAACCATTTGCTCATTAATTACTGGTTAACACCGAGACAGATTTTAAGTGTGTTTTTTGCAACATTAGATCGGCGAAAAAAAGTTCACACATCGAAAATAATGTCTGCCAAAAAAAAAAAAGAAACAGAAACTTGCGTTCTCGTCCCTGCCTGGAAAAGACTTTTTCGCTTTGTTAGTTGCTTAATTGCTCGTCTGTCATGAAGGCATCGAGGCCTCATTTTCGTTGGTCCAAACCACCAGATGGTAAGGCGCGGAGGGAAGTGCAGCGCACTGATCGGGGAGCGCTTCGCGACATAGTCTGCGAGTTCCTAATCTCCAGCGCTGCCCGACAGATTAGAGGAGTTTGCGCTCTAATGAGGCAAATTCAACAAAGGTTGCACGCAAGAAAAGTCTTGCTACACGACAGGGGTATTAACCTAATCTATAGTCGATTTCATAGCTAGGCTTGGATTACCTTTGCTAGGTCCAGTGCAGTTCCTTCATTGCGCCTTGGCTAGCTGTCAGAGTTTTTATAATTCCTGCCCTTAACTATGCCTAAAACCAAGTAGGTTTATCCATCGCTGTGGAGCAAAATAGAAGCAACATCCATTCATGCTTTTCTGTTTTCTTCGCATTTTTATTCAGTGAATGAAGGAGGCGGCCAAGGGACATAGTGTTGCAGCCATTGTGTGTCGCACTGATATTCGTGCTTGAAAGAAGTCGGCACGTAAGTCTACGAGTACTGCTGCTGTCCTGTTTCGGGCACTTGCGACATGTTTCGCTGTGCTAGAACCATGAAGAACACTGAGGGGCGAACGCGGCTAGTTCGTTCTTCCGGCACAGGCAGCAACTTTAGAGTTTGCAGAGCGCATCGCATGAAGAGGCACATTCTTGGTTCCCTTCACATACCTGGCGAGTTTTATAGGCCGATGCATAGAACGAAGTTCAGCCTTGCTGGTGCGACAACCAAGAATATAACACTAGGTGAAATGATACACACGAGCGCTAACCTTTAATGATTTTTATTCTAGAAATTATTGTGCTCACGTATCCGTACGTTCACGCCGTTCGTGACCTATGGCACATGCCATGGGTACAATATGTGGCAGTAAGAAAAAAACTCCTTAGAATAACAATGGTGTACGCGAAATGAGCGGCATCAATGGGCCGTCTTTGCCAAAGGGAACCAGGCAACGGGGATCGCTTCCCAGAATCCCCGAAGACCAAAATTGTCTCGAAAGGCGACGGCAAGGGTTCTCCTCACCTTGCACTATAGGGCGGCCACAAGTGCTCCGCGACACGGCGCAGAAGAAAGCCTCGTTGCTGGCTTTCGTTTGGCAAACAGCGCCCATGCGCACCCACCGCCTTCGAAGTACCCAAAGGCGTTCATAAGTGCGCCAACTCTGCCTCTCCGCGTTACTTTACTTGGGAGCGTTTCAAGACCTGCAAGACTTCGGAACCCTTGAACGAGAAGAAAGTTCCAACAGCGGTCTTTCGCTCAACTTGCCAAGGGAAAAGATCGCATTATACTGCGAGGCGGGACACGTAAAAGCTCCTCGCGGATGTATTTTTACGCGCACCTAATAAGTCTGTCAATTGGCCAGTTTGAAAAATAAAGCTTGGGTATAGTGCTGTGCGTTGCACACTGTCTTCTTTCTGAGTCGGCCCCGATGTGCATATCTGATGGTGCAGACAGTTTGTTGCAACCCCCGCCGTGCACAGCTACTTTCGCACGCGAGTTTGCTGTTGACCAGGAGTTGAGGCGCGCACGCAACGCTGCCGTTAAGAGTTAAGCCTAGCGGTTGAAAATCAGCAGCTGAATGCTTTATCCAGTGCAGCTTTCCATCCTTTTTTGCAAGCAGGAGAGAAAAAGAAAAAGTACGTTAGTGCGTCAATGTTGCAAGTCACCGAGCTCAATTTTGTGCCGGCCTTTTTCTTCGCTTCGTGTGTGCTTATGTGCAAGAGAGTTGGGGACTCCTGGGAGTTTGCAGACGTAGGCGGGATTAATTAGGGCGCCCGTGACAGCCAGCAGGTCGGTCAGACGCGCGACCAGCTCCGTTCTAGCCAAGAATCGGAGCAAAAAAAGGAAGGTTCGCGGTGAAAGCTAGCTAAATAAAATCAAACCAAAATGTTTCAGCTCGGCCCAACAAGGACACGCGCCGAAGAAGCTCAAGTGGGGGCGGCACTTACGGAAGTCTGATCCGGAGAGCCAGCTAGGCTTTGGAGCAGCGCTTTACCAGTGGGCGGCTGACCCTACAACATATATATGAGCGGGGCGGCTTCCGGAGTGATTTAGAACCTGTGGATTAGCTTCCAGGTTTCTCGCTTGCTTGACCTTTCATTGGGCGCTGGCCGCTGTGAGTGCTGCATGTTTTCAAGCCAATCTGGGCGCTCTGGAAATAGATTCATGCCACCAGCTATGGCGGTGCCACGGAGAAACGCCATCATGCCTGCAAAGGCATCCGAGTGCAACAATTAGCAAACTCGAAGCCATGGGAAGTGCTTCGGATTCTGCGCCTAATCACGCGCCCTCTTTTCGCCGCCCGGCAAGACTAAAAAAAAAAAAACTAGTATTTGAGCTCTCCGGAGCCAATGGCTGTGCCCCGAAGCATAGAAATTTCCAGCGCTCGAAATTGTCGTTCTAAGGTGCACGAATCAGTGGATATCTGTGAAAACATGGCCCCGCCGAGAACAGGAACCTACCGTCTATCGCATGCGTTGGAATGCTGTCAGTGAGGTGAACGTCCAAGGAGGGGTATCCCCAGGAATTGAAACTACAAGGGGGGGGGGGGGGGGTCTAAATTTTTAGGGAGGGGAGGGCGGATGTTGAAGGTAGAGAAGCGGTAGTCATTTGTAATTTTTCTGTTTGCGTCGTTAGTGTGTCGAGTAGTATAAGCAATGTTTATGGCTCTAACGCTCGTGACAAAGGTGACAAAATTCCCCGTCGCATGTAAAAAAGAAAGTATCACGAATTATAAGGGGGCGCCTTCGGAAAAACAAGGTGCTGTCTAAACCCCCCTTTGGAGGTGTGTAGGAAATCGGTGCTCCCAATCGTGAGGAAGACACTTTCTTGGTATCACTTAGAGCTGCCGCAAGGACGCGCGTTAATCGGGCTCCAATTTTTTTGGCGCCGCCAGCTGAAGGAAAGCAGTGCGCTGTAATCAACACCGCCTAAAAAACTTAGCCGATGTGGTAAAACTGGCTTGGCTCAGGGCGCAAGAATTTACTCTTTTTTTTTGGCATTTAGACTTTTTTCCCTGTACTTTTGCGTGTTTCGCTGTCATTTTGCTATGTCGCACTAAGACGGTCGTCTGCACGCACGGAGACTTCTTTCCTTTAAATCGGTGCACGCAATAGGAGCACCGGCTACTATTCACTGCTCTGCGCAAATGGGAACCTTTACTGGCAGGTTTCTCAGTAATGAACGCAGCTGAAGAGCAAACCCGCCGAACTTGCACAATAGCGCAGAACGTGAAGGCCCAATGACAAAACGCATTTTACAAATTGCTACTGCGTTTTTCCTGTACACAGAAAACAAAAATACTCCTGAACCCCCCCCCCCCCCCCCCTTGCCCCGCCGCGGTGGCTCAGTGGTCAGGGCGCTCGACTACTAATCCGGAGTTCCCGGGTTCGAACCCGACCGCGGCGGCTGCGTTTTTATGGAGGAAAAACGCTAAGGTGCCCGTCAGTGCACGTCAGTGCACGTTAAAGATCCCCAGGTGGTCGAAATTATGCCAGAGCCCTCCACTACGGCACCTATTCTTCCTTTCTTCTTTCACTCCCTCCTTTATCCCTTCCCTTACGGCGCGGTTCAGGTGTCCAAAGATATATGAGACAGATACTGCACCATTTCCTTTCCCCCAAAAAACCAATTATTATCCTGAAACCCCCACCCCGGTATATGGCAAGCAGAGGACGCATGCAGTGAAAACAAGTGCTGTATTATACACAAGAATACAATATAGCATTGAATGCAAACAGCGTAGTTAAGAGGGACACAGGAACCCAAGGCAGACTGGTCGTACTCAGTGCGCCACCATTATCTGTGATCTCACGGCAAAATTCAATGCTGTTCCTTAAACGGTGCGAGCCATATTTCTTTGTGCGTAACGGCTGAAAGGATGGCAATAGCGGGCACGATAATGGCCCCTTTTGTCAAGATAACGCTGCCAGGATTGCCAACATGCATGCAGAGAATGCTATAGGAAGTATTTTCTACAATATTATCTGCATCCATCTTGTTGCATGCATCTTGGCACACCTGGCAGCGCTTCTGCACCTGAAAGGATCTGAGTGCGTAACGCGGACAAAACTTCCCCTTGCCAGCAGTCTTGGCTAGGATTTCGATGGAGGCGAAATGCAATAGCACCCGAGTGCTGTGCGAAGTTTCTCTCCGCCTTCTTCCGCTCCTTCCTCCATCCATTCCCTCACGGCATGGTTGAGGTGTCCACCGAAAAGTGAGACAATTACTGCGCCTTTCCTTTCTGCCCAAAATTTCTGCATTTGAACGTGTAAATTTACCCTATTCATCTGGGAGCTGAGCCGCTCCTCCTACTGCATTACGTCCAACTCTATGGCCTCTGCTCGCTGTCCGCACGAGCCACGTCTTGGGTCGCACCAAGCTGCAGCCTCAACCCACCGACTCGAGAAAGCGACTTGGGCCTGAGTCGCCCAATAAAGTTTTCGCTCTATGTGGCAGTGTTCTCTTGATTCCTCAAGTAGCCACTGGATCCCACCAGAAAGATACTACGGCACCATATACTCTACCTTTCCCATAAAACGTTCGCTTTGGCAGCGGCGTTATCAGCTGTCTATTGGTCCTCTTTTTATTCTATTGCAGTCGAGCCCACTTATAACGGCCGCACTTATAACGAACGCTCGCCTACTACGAACCAGGACGGTGCTAGTACCACCAAAAAATGCCTAAGGGCATTGGGACTGCGTCTCAGATGCACCTAACAACCGTGGCGGTGTACCTCGGTTAGAACACACGGAAAGTCGCCGTAAATTTGGTCCCGCAGTCGAAAAACCCGCGCATCCGGTAAGAGTGGAGTTTGAACAGCGCCTCCGAGCCTCCGTGACACCCGCCATCGGAAAAAAGAAAAAAAAAACTGGGAACCTAAAAATGCAATGGGAAAGGAGATGCATTGCTGAAGGAGGAGGAAAAACATTTATTCAGAGCATAAAAAATGGGTGGGTTCAGTACGAGAACCCATTGGTCGCCATCATAATCCGGCCCCTCTCAACCAGCGATTTCTGGTCGAGGGGGCTGTGGCTATGAAGGGTTGCCTCCCAGCGCTCATAAGTCGGATCGGGATTGCTGTCCAATAATTGGTTTTTGGTGGAAAGGAAATGGCGCAGTATCTGTCTCATATATCGTTGGACACCTGAACCGCGCCGTAAGGGAAGGGATAAAGGAGGGAGTGAAAGAAGAGAGGAACAAATAGGTCCGTAGTGGAGGGCTCCGGAATAATTTCGACCACCTGGGGATCTTTAACGTGCACTGACATCGCACAGCACACGGGCTGTCCAAGAATCGGTTTTCTTGACATTCCCAAACCGCGTGAAAGAGTGTGCCAACTGCTTCACAGAAGGGGCAGGACGAATTGTAGGTTTCTGGGTACCATTTACTCATTAGGTAAGGATTGGGCAGAGTATTAGTTTGTAGTCGCCTGACTATGTGCTCTTCATATTTACTTAGGGTTTTGTGAGGAAGAGGATATTTCCTTCTTGTGATCTTATAGTACTCCGTAATTTCTGCGTAGCTTAGTAAGGGTGAGGGGTTGTCAACTGTGTCAGAGAGAGGCTGCTTGCCAGATGCTCGGAGGAGGAGAGCTGAAAAACCAGCACAGTACACAGGTATAGTCGAGCCCACTTATAAAGAACCTGCCGGTCACGCGGATCGCGTTCGTTCTATCCGATGTTCGTACTGTAGCTGGACTCACCGTATTACAGTCAGAAATACTATGTCCACCAAAAGAGGCGTTTGTTATATTAGCTGGTGATTTCAATTTAGATGTGTCTAACGTAAAGAAAACGGGACTAACATAATACATAATATTACTAGCGAGCTTCTGATTGGAAAATCAAATTGCGAGTTACACACGTGAAGAAATCTTAAGCAGTAGCTTAATATAAAGCTATGTTGACCACATGAGCACAAAGCTGTGTAAAGGCAGTTCTTTTGGGTGCGTAATCAAGGAAAAAGTAGCGGACCACTATTTTATTGCCCTAAATGTTATGGGAGATGCTACCCATTCCAGTCAACAGTTCTGGGAGAAGTTATTTTTAAACAACGCACATGTCGATAAAGAAATAAGTTTTTTCACTGGGACAGGCTCATATCTGCTAATCATTTACAATGCTATGAGCTGCTGGCACAGAGGTTTTCTGATATCTACCGCATCTCACAAATAAAAATTATGCTCAAGCGAAGAAACACCTGCAGGCCCTGGATTGACGAATAAATACTCGGTTAGGGAAAGCTGCATAAAAACCTGGTGATAAGGCTACGAGAGAAGATTTTTAAATAAATTAGAAATAAAGTAACTGCGAAAAAAAAGTGAGGTTAGCTAAGAACCGCCACACCTGCAGAAAGTTTCTGCATCCCGCAATGATTCCGGAAAAACCAAGAGTTTAGTTAACACGGTTCTAGGAAGATAGGCGTACAATTGACAGTACGATGAAAAAAGCTTTCCCGATTGTGGAAAGCAAGAAACTGGCTCAGGCTTTTAATAGAAATTTAACTGGCCCTCTGAGAAAGTTACTTACGCCTTATGCGTTGTGTTCTGCTCGCAGCGCTCCAAATCACTCAAACGTCCATTCTGCCTACTTGCCGTCTATCTCAGAAACTGAACTCTGGAATGTATTGAGAGCATAAAAAAGGAAGAAGCCCCCCGGCTACAATGGCATTACAATCAGGGATATCAGCGTACATTTTGGTAAACTAAAAGCAGTGCTGTCCCTCACATCGTTAACGAAACTCTAAAAACAGGCCAGATTCATAACTTAAAACCAGCGTAAAAGTATTTGCGGCAACTACAGAAAAGTAGCTACCCTACATTCGCCTACATTGTTGAAAAAGTTGTTCATGTTGATATGGTGTCATTTTGCCAAAATTGTGGTTTACTAAGCCAAGCTCAGTACGGTTTGCCTCGGGATTGAGCACAATTAATCTTTTAGAAGACTTCAGTGACTTTAGCTCCTCTGAAATTGATCGAAAAAATTTTGTTCTAACACATTTTATTGACCTTCAGAAGGCATTCAGTACAATCACTCATCAACTTCTACTAGATAAACTGGACAACTTAGGTTTTGATAGAGGGGCGTGCCAGTCATTCTTTCAAAATTATTTCACAGAACGAAAACAATGCGTAGAAATATGTTATTTTTACAGTGCGTTGTCGGAAATTCAATCTGGAGTACCTCAAGGGTCGATCCTAGGGCCCCCTCGTGTTCAATATTTATATTAATGAGCTAGGCAGTTTACGGCTGCGATCCAAACTATACACCGGGTGTTTCAGCAAACGCTTTCAAAAATTTTCAAAGATAGGCTTTTTTGGTGTAAAAATATGGCTTCTGCGGCATATAGTATTACCAGTGTTGGCTGACAGCAGAAAACCGGTGAATCTTCTTAAGTAGTAAGCTGGTTAACTAATTTTTTATAATTAAGTTTTGAACTTGTACAGTTAGGCGCCTATAGTTGCAATTAGAGATTTGTAGCTGGTTGTTAGTAATAGCCATATTAGTGTTTAGAATTTAGAAAACGCGATTACCCTCGTTCAGACAGGTAGCCAGACTTTTTTTCGGGGAGGGGAGGGGGGGGGGGGGCAACCGAAAAAAATTAATTTTTTTAATACTGAGGGAGAGGCGGATTTTTGCGAATGCAAGAGCTAATAAAATAAAGTTTGTCTGGTTCGCATGTGAGGTACGCCCCTCACTATAATGACTCACACAGACGAATTTTCACACAGTTAGTTGAAAAAGCGATCAAGTAAATGCGAAAACGTCAACTACAAAACAGAGACCTTCCTAATCTATTTCACACATAATCGTAACCAAATTGTTTAATCTGGCTTCATTAAACTTATACAGAAACCGAGCTTCATTTCAGTGTGGCATTGTATGCACCTCCTTTACTACCAATGTTAGTTACAAAGAAGCAACTGGTACAAAGCATATACACACCGTGAAAACTAAACCGCTTACAATTTAAACAACGAAAAAATACATAGCATTGCACACACAGCAGTAAATATTCGCCACACAGAAGGGACACTTTAGCGATGTATGCACTGCTACAAATAAGCATTAGCATCATGACTACTGCATCTTTACGTGAGTGGCATAATATAAATATCCGCCGTGGTGGCTCAGTGGTTAGGGCACTCGGCTACCGATCCGGAGTTCCCGGGTTCGAACCCGACCGCGGCGGTTGCGTTATTATGGAGGCAAAACGCTAATAATAATTGGTTTTTTGGGGAAAGGAAAAGGCGCAGTATCTGTCTCATATATCCTTGGACACCTGGACCGCGCCGTAAGGGAAGGCATAAGAGAGGGAGTGAAAGAAGATAGGAAGAATTAGGTGCCGTAGTGGAGGGCTCCGGAATAATTTCGACCACCTGGGGATCTTTAACGTGCGCTGACATCGCACAGCACACGGGCGCCTTAGCGTTTTTCCTCCATAAAAACGCAGCCGCCGCGGTCGGGTTCGAACCCAGGTACTCCGGATCAGTAGTCGAGCACCCTAACCACTGAGCCACAACGCTAAGGCGCCCGTGTGCTGTGCGGTGTCAGTGCACGTTATAAAGATCCCCAGGTGGTCGAAATTATTCCGGAGCCCTCCACTATGGCACCTCTTTCTCTCTTTCTTCTTTCACTCCCACCTTTCACTCCACCGACATCTGTAAGACAATTATTGCGCCATTTCCTTTCCTCAAGAACCAATTTTTATCATATAAATAATAAAAACCGCTATATATGGCGGTGTTTCTTTTTTTTTCAGTCAATTCTACTTTTGGTTTGGATTGCAATATCATTTTTTGTCGCGCTGTAATCCAAAGTCGCCTTGGTTTCGCCATAAATGCCGAAATAATTTCGTCAACGCTAACTGGGGCCCGATGAATGGACATCAGGGCTAACCAGTTAAGGCGCTCTTCACCTGTTCGGTTCCGAAGGTATGTTTTAACCCTCTTCAACGTAGAGAAACTGCCTTCTGCCGTGGCGGTAGTCACTGGCATCGTTGCTAAAATCTTGAGGAGTGCATGAATTCATTCGGAAATAGGACCTCAATTGCTGCCATTCATCAACGCGTCAGTGGCGCAGCGCGGCGTCTGCTCTACTCCTGTTGCTTCCAATTTTGCTTTCCACATCTGACACTCTCCCCTTAACGCAGGGATATGCGTTGCCCTTCATGGTAGGGCGAGAGCGAATTGATCAATAACTCGAAGTGGGAACTCTGCTGGTCAAATGTTTAGGGCAATCCCCCAAGGTGGAGTAGATTTGTAATAAGGGAGTAATTACTCATTGGCATCCACCTGAGCGCTAAGCCGCCGCGGTGGCTGAGTGGTTATGGCGCTCGGCTGCCGGCCCGAAAAACGCGGGTTCGATCCCGGCTGCGGCGGTCGAATTTCGATGGAGGCGAAATTCTAGAGGCCCGTGTACTGTGCGATGTCAGTGCACGTTTAAGAACCCCAGGTGGTCGAAATTTCCGGAGCCCTTCACTACGGCGTCTCTCATAGCCTGATTCGTTTTGGGACGTTAAACCCGCATAAACCATAAACCATAAACCACCCGAGCGCAGCCATACGGCTACAAAGGAAAGCTATACAGCTTTCTCAGAAACTTCGTAGCTGAAGAAAAATTCGTCCTGCTCTGGGGTTCGAACCCAGGACCACCGCTTCACCGGAGCAGTCGCTCTACCAGCCGAGCTAACCGGGACGGCACTCTTATGGTAGGGCAAGAGAGAAATCTACTCCATCTACTCCACCTTGGGGGATTCCCCTAAACATTTGACCAACATTGGTCCAGGATTCTGCACCTGGTTGCTGGCTCGACGTGGCCCGACGTACGGGGAACCTCTGTATACATTTTCCCGCGCTGGCCAGCAGGTGCCCGCACGGCGTCACACTCGGGTTGTCTATTTTCGGATCCAACTCTGCCTGCTGGCAGTTCATCCAATTTGACTGAACTTCACCTTAAATGGGCTCCTGTGACGCTTCAACTGCCACAGATCCGAAGCGGATGAAGAAGCTGCGTAACAGACACAGTTGATGAGGAGATCCAGGCTTTTTCATTTCCGTTTCTTTTATCACCTTTTTTAATCCAAATTCGAGTCTTGGTCACAAATTTATCCAATTACTCCACTCCTTACCCATGCGTATTAGCAATGCAGCCTGGCCAATACCCCGCCGTGGGAATGTGCCGAGGACATCACCATCATCATCATCATCATCGAGCCAGGCGAGAAGAGATCGCTTCCCGCCGTTGCACGTTTATCCTTGTGCAGATACGGCTCTCTGCCACGGCTGAGTTGCCGCGAAGTGCTTTTGCCTGTTGGAGTGTCTGGTGACTGGATGGAGGAGTGTGCATCTGCGTTGCGTTTGTGCCGCTACATGTACAGAGCACGCGTAAGCTGAATAATGCGTTTCGCCTAAAGTGTTAGTATTTACCGGTGCAGTAACCAGTCACGTGGTGTGTGTGTGTGTGTGGGGGGGGGGGGGGGAGGGTAGCGGTAGTAGCAGTGCTCGCAACGGAGGCCGTGATTACAAAGAACGTGCTGGCGACGGATGTGGATTGCAGCTATGCATCGCTTTCCTGGTGGGTGCGCCTTCTTACTCCTTGTCTTATGTTCGAAAACAGCTGTGACGGGACTTAATACCCTTGCACTGGTTCAGTACGTCACGCGGCGATTAATTCATATGCTTTTCTGACGGAAGCATTAGGCAATAATGCATAGGTTGGTTTTATGTGGTGTGCGCGGTTTAACTTCCTCTGTCACATTTATACCACGAATTTTTAGGCGTCGGGTGTGCAGCGGGTGGTCAGAGACTATTTACGTTTGGTGGCAAGCTAGTCATACGCACGGCATAAACAGGCGACGTGATGCAAAACAAAATGCAGCAGACAAAAGCGGCGCGCAGCTGCGTTATATCAGGCAAAATTCTAGAGTGCCTCGCTGGCGGGTTGCTGTAGCAGTTTCGCGGCACTTGCGTCAAACTGAGCACATTGTTACGCGTCCCACAGCATGCATGAACAAGTAGTCATGGCTCGCCGGCTTCGTTTCAAAGAGAGTGGTCTCACAAAAAAAAGGACATATGGACGCACCACATGTGCCAGGCGATGCGCTCGACCGGAAGCAACACTTGACTGGAGGGCCGTTCGTCCGCACGAGCACCACTGCATGGTGGCACGTTTCTGGTGGAGTTGCTGTTCATGCTTTGTATGTTAAATATGAAAAGAATGCTACAAGAAAGTAATATAGGGTATAATCTATCGTACAGACTAGGCGGAAAGGTTGTTGAGCAAAGACTCCCAGGTTTATTGTACGTGGATAGTTTTGTACTGTTAGCAGACAGACAGGACGATTTGCAATATCCGGTTAATTGTTGTGGAGACGAAGGAGACAGTCTAGGTTTTCATTTTTAGCGCGGTTAAGTCAAGTTTGATGACTCTCAATGATTCGTCTTATCAAGTGCTATCATACAATGCCATGAAATACCCCGACTGGCCGAATACAAATACCTCGGGGTATGGGTAAACGAAGGGCAGATATGCATGGAAATATTGTAAACAAAAACGTAGCATATGGACGGGACGAAGAAGGGCCCTTCTTCGCCCTTCTTCTTCCCGTCCATATGCTACGATTTTGTTTAATATGTCTGACCAACTGGCCCCTCAGTACACTCTGTTAAATTTCATAATATGCATGGAAAGGCACGAGCACACTGTTAGGGCGAAAGGACGTAGAGATGTCGCGAAACGTAGGGCATTATAGGGGTAAAACAAGTATGAAGTACTGAGAGGTATTTGGAACAGAATAATGGTGCCAGGGCTTACTTCCTGGAATGCGGTTTAAGGGCAGAAGTTCAGCCAAGACTAGAAAGAAATCTGAGAGCTGATGGCAAGACCACAAACGAGGCAGTACCGGGTGATATGGCCTTGGCATCGTTCGAAGCACGGGAAGCTCAGAGTAAAATACTATGTGAAGAATGCCTGAGGAAATTGGACGATAACAGCTGGGCAGCTAAGGTAGTGCAATACTTATGCAGAAAAAGCGTTGACTGAAAATGGCGGAAAAGAACTCGGAAACTAGGAAGTCATAAGAGGGTTCTCGCACAGCTTCCGCCCTCACCGTTCGATCACGTTGCTACGTGACACTCGCGGTAATACAGGAACTGGTGAACACTCTCGAGGTTCCGTTACACTACACATAAATACCGCCGAAAGCAGAAGGCTGGACAGGCGTCGCCGTCCCTCATTTGGTAGAGCGCCGGATGACAAATTCGGAGGTCGTGAGTTCGGATCCCATCGACGGCATGTGGTTGTTTTTCTTCTGCTTTCTAACCAATTAACTTTAGCAAAATAATTACATTATTAATCTCCCATTGATGGATACCAAAAACAATAATATTAATAGAAAAATCCCCTCTGCTCCTTGGTTTCGGTGGCTGTTTGCTTCTGACATGTAGGAAAATAAACAGTAAGTATACAGGACACAAGAACGGATATGTAAAGATATTTAAACTACATTAAAAAAACATCACTTAAAAACTGGATTATTTAAACGGAAGAGAAGCAGTGTAGAACTACATCGAAATTTGAAGACGCAGATCAGGAAGAAAGCGTCCTATGATAATTCAAGGGGCAGTGCCCTACTCTTTGAAGTTAGTTCAGGGCGCCTTAGAACGCGAAGCTACGAAAAGAAATTTAAGCAAGACGATGACTCATGTGCAGTGCGTGTGTGGTAAATCCGTAGAATAATTTGAACATCTTGTATTAGAATGTGGTGGTATCCATCCCAGCGTCGATTGCAGGCACAGTCACTCTCCCTGAAGACTCATGTGAATGAACATGCGGTAGAAGTTAACGAAAAGCGATTGGATGATTGGTAGCTCAAAAGCAGAGGGTTGACATAAGGTTAGAAGTGGAGGATTAAAAATTGCAAAAAGGAAATGGCAAATTTATAGACCGATTTATTACACCGTTAACACAGTCAAGGAGATAAAAAGAAAAAAAGCAGAGCACGGGTGGCAACTGCCACCACACCGTTTCAAAGGAGACGTCCGGCCGCCCGTCCTTCCTTCCTTCCTTCCTTCCTTCCTTCCTTCCTTCCTTCCTTCCTTCCTTCCTTCCTTCCTTCCTTCCTTCCTTCCTTCCTTCCTTCCTTCCTTCCTTCCTTCCTTCCTTTCTTCCTTCCTTCCTTCCTTCCTTCCATCCATCCATCCATTTATCCATCCATCCTTCTTTCTTTCCTTCCTTCCTTCCTTCCATCCATCCATCCTTCCTTCCTTCCTTCCTTCCTTCCTTCCTTCCTTCCTTCCTTCCTTCCTTCCTTCCTTCCTTCCTTCCTTCCTTCCTTCAATCCATCCATCCATCCATCCATCCATCCATCCATCCATCCATCCATCCATCCTTCCTTCCTTCCTTCCTTCCTTCCTTCCTTCCTTCCTTCCATCCATCCATCCATCCATCCATCCATCCATCCATCCATCCATCCTTCCTTCCTTCCTTCCTTCCTTCCTTCCTTCCTTCCTTCCTTACATCCATCCTTCCTTCCTTCCTTCCTTCCTTCCTTCCTTCCTTCCTTCCTTCCTTCCTTCCTTCCTTCCTTCCTTCCATCCATCCTTCCTTCCTTCCTTCCTTCCTTCCTTCCTTCAATCCATCCATCCATCCTTCCTTCCTTCCTTCCTTCCTTCCTTCCTTCCTTCCTTCCTTCCTTCCTTCCTTCCTTCCTTCCATCCATCCATCCATCCATCCATCCTTCCTTCCTTCCTTCCTTCCTTCCTTCCTTCCTTCCGTCCTTCCTTCCTTCCTCGTTCGCCCTCGTCTGCAAGCGCTAAAAGTTGCATCATGACATACCAACTCGCCCGAACAAGCCTCTCTGATCCACTTTCTGGGAGCGAGCAGACTGTGCGTGAAATGAAGTGTTTAACTAGAAGGAGCTAATTTTGTGCTTCACTATCAAGGATGGCGCTGCCCTGCTCGCTCTCGCGCTAGCTTTCGCGTCGTTTTCGTGCGTGCAGCGCGCGTCCACCTGTTGCGCCTCCTTTCCATCCCGCGCAAGAATGTGCGACACACAGCGAGGCATCTCCGGGGTTCGTCGGATGCATCAGCGCTCCACTCGACACTAGCCGGTCTCGCGGTTTCTCAGGCCAAGCCGCGGGGAGGAATGTCAACTTTGCACAAGACTGTGTGCTCTAATGTATCCTCGGAGCACTTTGTCGGGCTTGGAAAAGTTTCACATAAGTTATTCCCCGCTCACCGCTGCCCTTTACCCCGCGGCCGTGGCCCGTGGCCGCGGGGAAGGGCCTCTTCCCCTTTGAGAGAGGTCTTCACCCTCCGCGTCTCGACCTCTCTCAGCGTCGAGGGCGGAGTGGCGCGCAGGCGTGCTGCCGCTGCCGCTGCTGCGTCGCTCGAGTCGGCTGCCACGCGCGCTCCTCAGCCGGTGTCCGACAGCCAGTTCGCTCCCGCACGTTCGCCCGTCCGGTCGGCTTCTCCGCCAATCCGACTCCGGCCTGACAAGGCAGAGGTGAGCACGCCACTAGCCTCAATTCAACTGCCGCTTTGTTTCTAGCCCCAGTCGAGAGAGTGTTTCCTGTCTTTACTACAGCGAAGCGGCCGGTTTGCCGCGAGAAACGTCTTGAGTTGTGAAACCGAAAGATTTAATTGTCCGGGCCTGCTCGCAAGTATGCAGCAAAGCGCCCAAAGGTTGTAATAATAATACGCTGAGCGTGAGCGGTAGTTGAATCATACTCCATCAGTAAATATAGTCTACATATCGGCTGAAACAAATTCTCTACGGATGAGCGCTGAAGCGACTCTGAATCATAATTTGGTCACCGAAATGGTTTAATTTTGTTTTTGTTTGATTAAAGGTTTTCTGACCACCACGAAGAGAATAATTAACCTCCGTGTGCCTGCTCGCGGGGGGTGTCCGTCTTCTACGGCTTTTTCTCCTTTCATATCTTCGCACAGGATTTCGTACTGCGTTCGTCTTACGCTGGTAGCAGCTGCATACAATACATTTTGTAGTCGGACTGTATTTTACTTGTGCTATTATTTATTTACTTATCCCGCAATGCCAGCCCTCGGCTCAAGCAGCCATTGCAAACGAGAAGCAATGGCTTGCACTGAAAGAAAATGGTTTGCATCAGTGGAGAAAAGTTACCAAACCTTTTCTTTCAAATTCACGCAGTCACTGGGAAACATAATCCAACCGCTCAAACCATTATATATAGAAACTGGAAACGACGGTCGTTACTTGCGAGCTGAAAGCGAAACAGACCTCCTTTTTTTTTTCATCTGCTTGTCTTCATAATTTTTTTACCAAGCATGCCGAGGTTGATGTCGTCATTTTTTTTTCTTGTGGACTACGACATACTCGAATTATAATTACATCTGATCAGATTACTTGCATTTTATGTAAAAGGTGATTTTCCAGACATAAGTGCACACGATGAATCGTTCGACGATGGCATTAGGGACCTGAGTCGAGCTGTGACTGGCCTTCGTCACACGTGACAGCAGGCCGCTCTATTAATTATCGAGATGTTTTGTGGCACACAGCTTTTCGAACTCTACAGCAGGATCGTCAAATCATAAGCCACCCCGGAATGACTGGATGAAACGCACTGCAGAAAACGTAAGTATGCTACACCCCAACTGTTTCTGGAGTGAAATTTGGACAGCGTCCATTAATCTCACCTTGATTCATTGGCGCTTGTCATTGATCACATTACAAATGCCTTTAAAAGCTCGTCCTCTGATGAAGCTTTTTCGAGGTACCATCTCTAAATATTACATTTCGTACAGCACGTGCCAGCGGACCTCGCAGCAAACATTCGCAGCGCGTGCTCCGGCCAGCCCGCGTCCTCATCTTTTCGCTGAGTGCGTGTGGCCTCGCGTTCGCGCCAATCTGTGTCTGCGTTCGCGCCTAACATCGAGGGAAACGCCATCGGAAGCATTCACAACTGCTGACACCTTGCTTGAATTGTTGGCCCGTACGGCTGGTTTGCGAAAAGCAAAATGCGAGGTAGTGTCATCTTCGAGACAGCGTTAAGACTGCGCTCGTTTTAACACGATGGCGTTAAATGTCGCGTGTCGCCGAAAAGCCGGGGTCGTTAGCCGTCAGCGAAAAACCTAGATGGAGCCAAAGAATTAATAAAATTCAGGAACAGGTGGAACAAAGTTTGGATTGAGGCCAAATTTATCAGGGAGGTTCCTGTAACCAAAGGAGAGCAATTGAGCCGAAAAGAAAATTGGGTTAATGTGGGTTTGTGCGGGGCCGGAACAGAATAGAAGACCTTCGGGTTGCGAGACGGCACTCTACCTGTAGGCCACCAAGGCTCGTCGGTTCAAGCTGAATAAAGGTGGACGGAGGTCGTGGGTTCCGTTCCCACCGGCGGCACGTGGCTGTTTTTCTTCTCCTTCTCTAATCAATCATCTTTAAGCGATAAAATAATCATAAAAAATCTTAATTGTTAAACGCCGCAAATTAAAAAAAAAATACCCTATCCTCCTCGCTTTTTGTGGCTGTTGGCTTCCTTTATATATATTACAGCGAAAAGTACCACGGTCAGCAGTAGTATAAACGTAGACCATAGTTTGAGACTCGAAACGTTGGTCTACGTTTGCACTATGTGTGTGTGCGAGTGGGGGGGAGGGGGGCAGGTTGGCCACCACAAAACTGGCTTCAGACAAACAGACCGAACACACGAGGGCCAAATGCGGGGAATGCCCACTATAAGTGCCAGCGCACTAAAGCGCTCCTATCCAAAACTCAGGCGGAAGAATTTAATTCGGAGCTCTCCACTACGGCGTCCTTTATAAACCACAGCGCAGCAGTTGCCCGCAACAACCCATCGGTCCCTTTTATTCTAATGGCGTATTCCGATCGGCGATCCGGACCAGTATTCTGCATCCGCGAAGGAGCAAGACATCTTTCAGAACTCGGGATTTGAATACGAAACGCCCACTGAAAGAACGCTCTTCGGTTTCGCGTAGCGAGAAAACTTGCTCCAGTTCGCCGATCGGAATACACCATAAGTCTATACGTGTTCTCAATCACTTGCCGTCGTTCGTGGCTTACGCAGCATTACAGGTCGGCTTATTTTCCGTCAGCGAAATTAAACGCCGCCGTCGGTTGCTGCACCTCATTGTGGAGAGCGGATGCAAAAACGCGGATGCAAATGCCTGTGCTGCCACTCAGCGGCAGCACAGGCATGTGTCGTAGCAAAACATGAAGCTATCTTGCGGTAGAAATAACTACTTTGACTGTGGCTCACTCGAGACAACGAGTATAGCAGTGAGATTTTTCGCGGAAGTTAAAACCGCGATCGGCTGTGACAGCCACGGATTTCGGCGCGGCCGACCCTGGCTTCCGAGAAAGCATTCACGACAACAAACTTTGCAACCGCACAGGCGAGCTTTATCTGAAACAGCGTCGCGGGAAACGATACACATTTGCGCTATTGCTGCTCCAGAAAGTGAACAAGGGCATCACACCGCGATCGTGGCACATTTCTCGTTTGATCGCTAATCGGCTACTCTCATTCAGGAACCGCCCACAGACGTGCAACCGTTCACACAACTGTGTAGGATTTTGCCCCCTAATATCTGAAGTGCCGCCATTCGAAGTTACCCTATCCCCAAACGTGCGATAACAATTTTAGAACAACGACTCGAGTCTTGTCGCGATTTCTCGGCGTCAAAGACGGGGATTAGATCAATCTAGGTTAGCAGTACGTTACTGAATAGTTTGTAATTGCAAGTGAGAAATTCTCACTGACTTTTGAAATAGCTTAGATGAGGTACAGACTGAATCATCAGTTATTCTTACTAGCACACTGCAGTTTTTTATACATGTATTTAATTGCCTTCATTTTGCAGCATTTTCGCTAAATCATGCAGATTATTTGTCACTGTAATGTAAACAGGCTTCCTTGCTGTCTCCCCACTTGTGTAATTGCAAAAGATGCTTATGTATGCATTCATTATGCATGCATTAAACATTAGAAAAATTTTCGCACTCTGTTCTCAAAAACGAATCCAAATACACGAGAAAATCATCGCGCTCCCGATAATATGAAATGTGTACGATCAGTTGTAACTGCAGCAGTTGTGCATTTCACATAAAAGTGACCGTGCAACAATGCCGATTTCTTTGCCATGTTTTTCAGTCCATTAGAAAAGCCAAAATAGAAATAGCGCTGCGTGGATACAATTAAAGTGGCCAAGCCATGCGTCACTGTGCTGAAATGCACGGCTTTGTTTTTTCAAAGTGACAGCGGGCCACCACTTTTATATTAGCACTCATTCCTGAGCTCATATTGGAATAAAATTTGCCGAAGCCGGAAGGTAGGGATGCACACAAGCCACGAGAGTTGTGCTGAGAGCCAGTCAGCGTTGAGACATTGATTGGCTCTTAGCACGAGCTGAACAGGGTGGCATGTTGCCTGTCCAAAGAATTCTAAAAGTGCCCGCCCATGTGAATGCAAAACAAAGTGGTTGCTTGCTACTGTGTCAAAGACCATACAGGCACACACTTGGGTTGCCAGGTTGTTGCTCAAGGACCACTGCGCACGCACCCCGAAGCCGGTACGTTGCCCCCCCCCCCCCCCCCCCCTCGCCAATGGTTTTGTGCGTGTTAGCTTTTTGTCGGGCTCCTCGAGGAGCCGCCGAAATGGGTTTGTTTTGAGACAAACGCGGCAGATGGCAGCAACGACGGTTAACCGGCAGTGAGGAGGCCTGTCCTTACAAGGTCGCGGTCGGGCCGCAATACGCGGCCGATGCGCGGACTCCTGGGGTTTTAAGGGGTGTGCGTAAAAATTTATTGGTTTGGACAGCGCACCGCAAGACGGACCGGATGTCCCGGAAGCGAGCAGCGAAGAGGTGAGCGCGACCAGGGGTGTTCGGACTGGGCTATTCGCCTTCCCTGTGCTTCCGCTGGCGTGCTTGTGCGTTTGTGTCTCTGGGCTGTAACCAAGCGTAAATGCGCAACGTCTTCGTGGAATTCGTGCGGCGCTCGCGAGACAACAACCCCGCAAGCACCGGCGTGGTATTGGCTCCTTCAGTTGGAACGAAATTCTGCCGATTGGCTCTGACAAGCGAATTTCCTATTGGTCACGAAGAGGGTCCCCAGAATGATGGGCGAGGGGATTTAAGGGCGATTCTTTGGCGCGAAAGGGAGATCCGAGGACAGGTCGCTGGTGAGCGCCCGTGCGATAAATTACATAGTGTCCCGAAGAAGTTGTCCAGTGTCGCCGGATCACCGAACCATCACAAGATTTCAAGATCAACACCATCAATCTTCGATCACTATCTCCGCTGCTTCGATCACCGCTGCTGTGTGTGAAGATCCTCGCGGGAATAAAGAACACTCACAACAACCAGAAACGGCTCCAAATAAACACTTCGCGACACTGCGACTGCGTACCTGTCTCTGCCAAAAGTAACCGAGAAGCCGCGACGGCACTCAGCCGAGCGGCAACCGCTGCGGGTCCGCGCTGCTGGCCGGGGAAGGCAGTGAAAGAAAGGGGTGAACCGCTTGAGAGGAAAGAGGAAGCCACGAAGATGGCAGAGTAAGGAAATTAGGGAGGCCATCGAACAACGACGGCTGTCTCCGAGGGAACACAGAGAAGCAAAGAGGGCGCATTTATCTCAAGAGGAAATAGACAAAAAGATGGGAATCTTATCGACAAAAGAAACAGCAAGTGCAGGTCCTCGTCCAGGCTAAAATAAAGTTGCCCACTGATCGCTGGCTGGCTGTTGTTCGCGATAGAACTGAAGGGGGGCCAAGAAAATTCTGGAACAATACAAGTTGGCTGGGTAAAACGAATCGAAGAAAGCAGAAACGCATTCAAGATGCTGATGGGAAATGTTTAGAGGGAGACGACGCTGTGAACTACATTACATCAGTTATAGCTGAGCGATTCAGGAGCGACTATAGGGTAATATCCCCGAATGAGGGAGCAACACTGGACAGCATAATAGAAAGCACCTTAGAGCTGACCAGTCTTAACTGGAAAAAAGGTGGAAGTAGATATTCCTAAATGCACCTCCGCATGGATAGACGAAATTCCAATCAAGCTGATTAATGAACTTTGTCCAAGAAGCAAGGAAACATTGTTAAAAGCATTGCAGACGGTCATAAATAATAAGCAAATTCCGCAAAGGTAGAGACAGAGTAGAGTGAACTCAATTTATAAATAGTTTGTGGTTTTTGGGGCTTCGGCGTCCCAGCGTGATTCAGACTATGAGGAACGCCGTAGTGAAGGGCTTCGGAAATTTCCACCACCTGGTGTTCTTGATTTATGAAGGGGAATGGAATAGAATGCACATAAAATCCTTCACACCAATTACGATAACATCTGTTATATACAGGTTGGCAATGCAGACGGTGAAATTAAAAATACAGACATTTGTAGAAAGTAATAAGTTACTCGGAGAACTTCAGAATGGATTCAGAAGGGGTAGGCGCTTAAATGATAGTCGGTTCGTGCTTACCCAGTGCACAAAAATAGCTAATCAGGAAAAAAGACCTCTTTATTAAGCC
This sequence comes from Amblyomma americanum, assembly GCF_052857255.1. Lineage (NCBI taxonomy): Eukaryota > Metazoa > Arthropoda > Arachnida > Ixodida > Ixodidae > Amblyomma > Amblyomma americanum. The sequence continues at coordinate 40,256,057 of NC_135497.1, forward strand.
TTCCTGGACATAAGCTGTGCATACGTCGACGTGAACAGGGAACTCCTCTGTAGCATATTAAAAGATGACGGCATCGGTCATGAGTTAATTTATTTCCTACAGGAAATATACCGTGGTAATAAAGTTGAAGTTACGTGGGGAGGGATAAAAAGCAGAACTGTCGAGGTACGCAAAGGATTAAGCCAAGGTCACCTCTGCCACCACTGCATGGTAAATATGAAAAGAATGCTACAAGAAAGTAATATAGGGTATGATCTGTAGCACAGATTAGGCGGAAAGGCTGTTAAGCAAAGGCTCCAAGGTTTATTGTACGTTGACGGTTTTGTACTGTTAGCAGACAGACAGGAAGATTTGCAATATCCGGTTAATTGTTGTGGAGACGAAGGAGACAGTCGAGGTTTCAGTTTTAGCGCAGCTAAGTCTAGTGTGATTTTCAACGATACAACTGATCAGGAGCTTACAATACAAGGCCATGAAATACCCCGAGTGGCGGAATACGAATACCTCGGGGTATGGGTAAAAGAATGGCAGAGGTACACGGAAAAGCACGAGCAGTCTCTCATAGCAAAAGGGCGAAGAGATGCCGGGATAATGAAACATAGGGCATTGTGGGGATACAACAGGTATGAAGTACTGAGAGGTATTTGGATAGCAATAATGGTGCCGGGGCTTACTTTCGGGACTGCGGTTTTGTGCTTAAGAGCACAAGTTCAGTCGAGATTAGAGGCAAATCAGAGAGCTGTTGGAAGATTAGCACTAGGTGGCCACGGCAGAACCACAAACGAGGTAGTACAGGGGGATATGGGCTGGGCGTAGTGCGAAACACCGGCAAAAAGCACGAAGTGAAATATTATATGAAGACCGTCTGAGGAAAGTGGACGATAGCAGGTGGATAGCTAAGGTATTTAAACACTTATGCAGGAAGAGCGTTGATTCACAATGGCGGAAAAGAACTAGGAAAGTAGCCAGTAAGCATGTTGTAGGACACGAGGATGAAGAAAGAGCATTAAACGACAGGTGAAAAAACTGGAGGGGGCACTTAAGTTCCGCCTCAAGGATATGACGCGACAGCGTTAGGGAGTTTATGCCCGTATATGCGGAATGGGTCATTCTCAACTTTGCATTCATAGATTCCCGGGAGTCCTCACAGCACTCCTGGCGCAGTTGTGCAGCGGTTAAGGGATGCACCACTGCCCTGGGATGGCAGCTGCTGCCAGCGGTGGGTCTTGTGCGACCTTAGGTGCACTTCTTCGCGAGCAACCCTCGTGATCGATAATTAATTTAACAGCTACCTACCATGGTGGTCTGTTTGCTGACAATCCGGTGGGCAGGTTGCGGTGACGCCACAAGGTCACGTGACCTAGATGGCCTATCTCGGCTTCTTCTCCGACAGGTGACCACCTGGGCCACCCTGTCTTTCGCTCACAACGCCGACGCCGGGTTTTCCGGGTAACGGGTCCTTTAACGCTATCGCTTTAAAACACGGAAGGTAAAAACTGGATTCGTTTAATGGAAAAGAAGCATAGTGTAGAACTATATCGATACTGGAAACAGCAGATAAGAAGGAATCGTTCTATTATAACTCAAGAGGCAGAGTCCTACTCTTCGAAGCTAGGTCAGGGTGTCTTAGAACGCGCAGCTAGGAGGACATGTGCTGTGTATGGTAAATCTGCAGAAACAGTTGAACGCCTCATATTCGAATGGGATGGTATCCATCCGGATGTCGATGCAGGCACATTCTGGTCGGCCTAAGGTCACCCTCAAACACAAGCATCACACATGCCGGTGAGCCGGTTTGACCTGTTAAGTTGTGCTTTTACGCCAAAAATCAGATTCCACCTGCTTGCCCAGCGACCGCTTAGAAATTTAAATGCAGGGGAGGTGACTTTTGGAAACGCGTAAAACGTTCGCCGCAGTCAGTTTTATTTCAAGTGCTTCATTAGAACTGGAAACCCGTTGAGGAACACCACAAATAAAAAAAAAATAAAAAAATCCTCTATACTTCTTGGTTTCGGTGACTGTTGGCTTCCGTCATGTATGCCACTCTACTGTAAGTGATTTTCCAGGGGTCTCTAGAGACGCAGTACCTTTTCGGTATCAGCGCCATTTTAATTAAGCAGTTGCTGCGTTTCTTTCTTCGACATGCTTGCTGAGAGATAAAGTGCAAGTTGCTTGGGAACATTTTTTTTAAAGCAAAATTTATTGCGCCGGGGCATCAATGACGGGTGAAGGTGTGATGAATGATGTAGTAGAGATTAAATGAATGGAAAAAGGTTAGCTGATTTGATGACGTCCAGTAGAGAACGATGGTACGGTCCCTGCTTCCAGGCAATGTATGAAGCAGGGTTGCTTGGTGAAAGACCTGCTACCACCAGGTGCCGGATCCTTCTAGGCTTGAGAGCTGGGCTGTCCCACAGTAAGTGATGAATGCCGGCCTCAATGTCCTCGTGTTTACATATCGGACACCCTGGCCGAGTAAACAATTCTCGGTACTGAGGCCACTTCCGAGTGATGGCTGGTGTGAGGGCAACCCCGACCCGGATGCTCCTAAGCGCAACCTCCTCTGCACGGGTAAGACCTCAGGGGAGGGTTACCGCACACGGAGGGATGAGAGCACGTGTGCGGTACCGGAGGAGTTCTTTTTTTGATGAAAGGAGGGTAAAATTTTCCAAATGAAGGAGCCGAGGCGGCGATGAGTTTGTATTCGCAAGACGGGTCGCTAAATCTGTCTGGCTTTGATAGGCCAGTAGATCCCGTGGGACCCACTCAATACGTACTGGCTGCGGGATGCGTGCCGCGAGCCGGTGGATGTCCTGGTATATCGTGGACAGCGGCTAACACGTCGTAGCAACCGTACAACTTGAAGGGCGTCAGTGCGGATGAAAACTCGGGCCGCAGAGAACATAGTTATGTCGGCCACGGAGCAGACTGCTTCTTGAACTGCAATGAGCTCAGCACAAAAGGACGAAGGGGGTACTGTAAGCTGAAACCAAGAGGTGCGATTCAGGGAAGGTCTGCACGGACAGTAGATAGCTGTTGTTGCTTTGCGGTCTTGTATGCTTGCGTCTACGTAGACAACAATGGATTCTTCATTCAGGCAAGCATCTTGTTCCTCAAATTTCTGGCGAAACAAAGATGCCGAATGAGCAGATGTTGGCCGGCGATTATCTTCTGGCTTGTTGTCGCGAAGCTGTACAAACTTCCATGGGGGAAGAACTGGTGTTGGCGGCTGAAGAATGGAGTGTGATGTTGCATAAGTCCTCAGTGCATGCGTGGAGTGCGATATACTGGCCTTAAGGCTGCGCGCTTCACGGCGCTGCTGCACCAGCTCTGCAATGGTATTGAGCTGCACATTCTCTTGTAAAGCTATGACCGGTGTGATGCGTGGAAGGCATGTAATGGTCCTCATAGCCTCTCGGTTCACGGCTTCAAGGCGATCCCATTGGGCTCTTGTAAGACGTTGAAACTGAGCTTGATAAACAATACGTGGCTGCAGAACTGCCCTCACCAATTGCCGTGCAACGAACGAGCCTGCGCCACCAGTTTTAGGGGTAATTCTTCTAATCAAACCCAAAGTCTGAATAGCTTGCCTTTTTGCCTGAGAAAGCCATGCAGTCGCTGATCCTGATTGGTGAATCATTAAGTCAAGAATTTTTACACTCGGACTTTCCTGTAGTGGAGTACCTGATAGACAAAGACGGATTGGACTTGCAGCAAGTGTACGGCGTCCCCAGCGGTTGGCGATTGACGTGTATGCTGTTTTATGCACGGATAGCTGAAGTCCGATGGATGATGCGTAATTACAGGTAACATCCAAAGCGGATTGAAGGGCAGCCTCCTGAGTACGGAGATCTTGGTGAGTACTCCACACCGTGATGTCGTCAGCGTACTCAAGAAATTTTATGTCACGGATGTCATGTAAGCGCCAAGCCAGCGGGATGAAAGCAATAATAAATAACGTCGGCGACAATACTGATCCCTGGGGCACGCCGCAGAGAGGAACAAATGATCCGACCGCTTCACCGCTGAGGCGTATTGAAAATTTTCTGCCTTCCAAAAATGATTGGACAAAACTACGCACTCTCAGAGGGAGATGAAGCATGTCAATGTAGTTCAGAATGGCTGCATGACTGATGTTGTCATATGCCTTTTCAACGTCCATTGCTAAAACAGTACGAACATTGTGCAAGCTGCGGGTAGTTTTGTCATCTGTCATGAATGCTCGGCTTATGCGCACCTCTTTGCGAACAAAACACCGCAAAAGTAAAAGCAAACTACAAAAATGAAATTAAAAATGAAGCTCGGCTACGGCGATTTGAGCTGCCTGTATTTTCTAGCCTTTGTCGCTAAAACAAAAGCGAATTATATTGCGGTGTTAGTGTGCTAATGCCTTAATGCGGGATTATAGGGCCTGGTTTAATGAGGCTGTTCAGGCATTATCGCCGGAAGCAAGCGTCGCGAGGCAACAGCAGACCGATCTGCGTGTGTACCGCGAAGAAAGCGGCGCCTCCCCGGAATGGATTCACTCACCTTACGTGTGGGAAAAAAAAAGGACATAGCTTGGCTCAGCATGTGTCTCCTCCCTGGTGCGTTTCTCGCCACCTTCGGCTTTGATCGCTAAGCGGCTGGCCAATGTTCTCATTGTTGCGTATCTGAGAGGGCAATTACGGGCATGGGCCACTCTGCGGTATTGCCCGGCTCATTGTGGGAACTGCTTTAGGACGTACCGGTGCGGACAGAAGTGAACGCAACACAGTAATTTGCTCTGACTGCAGCAATCGTATCTGCCTTTTACAGAAATCTTGAGACGTTATGCATACAGATGAGAAAACGCACCACTGCTGTGAGGAGGCTTCGCGTGTGAGGCCATGTTTGGGCCACAACACAGTAGGTACATAATTTGCGCGCAGAGGCACTCTGATTCACTGTCGTCGTCGTAGTGATCGAGCTACATCATCATCATCATCATCATCAGCCTGACTACACCCACTGCAGGGCAAAGACCCTCCGATGTGTATCCAATTAACCCTGTCTTTTGCCAGCTGCGCCCACCTTATACCTGCAAACTTCCTAATCTCATCCGCCCACCTAACCTTCTGTCGTCCCCTGCTACGCTTGCCTTCTCTTGGAATCCTCTCCGTTACCCTTAAGGACAAACGGTAAACTTGCCTTCGCATTACATGCCCTGCCAAAGCCCATTTTTCTTCTTGATTTCGACTAAGATGTCATTAACACGCTTTTGTTCCCTCACCCACTGTGACCGCTTCTGGTCTTTTAACGTTACAGCTATAATTTTCCTTTCCATGAACGCTGTGTTGTCCTTAACTTAAGCGGAACCCTTTTCGTTAGCCTCCACGTTTCTGCCCCGTAGGTGAGTACCGGTAAGGTACAGCTGTTGTGCACTTTTCTCTTGAGGGATGTTGGCAACCTGCTATGCACGATCTGAGAGAATCCGCCATATGAGCTCCACACCATTCTTATCATTCTAGTTATTACCTCTTATGATCCTGATCAGCTGTAACTACCTGCCCTAAATATACGTATTCTTCACCACTTTCAGCACCTCGTTGCAAATTGTGAACTGCTGTACCATTGCTAGACATCTGAACATTAGTTTGGCTTTCTGCATGTTAATTTTTAGACCCACCGTACTGCTCTGTCTGTCTAACTCATTGTTCATGCATTGTAATTCATCTCCTGAGTGACACAGCAATCAATGTCATCAGAGAATCGCAGTATACTTAGGTATTCTCCATTACCTCTTATTCCCAGCTGTTCCCAATTCAGGCCCCGGAATACCTCCTGTAAACAGGCGGTGAATAGCATTGGCGAGATCGTGTCTCCTTGCATGACACCATTGCTTAATGGAATTTTATTGCTGACTTTAGGGAAGACTATGGTAGCTGTACAGGTCCTATATATATATATATATATATATATATATATATATATATATATATATATATATATATATATATATATATATATATATATATATATATATATATATATATATATATATATATATATATATATATATATAATATCGTCCACTATTTTGACATAAAGTTCATCTACACCCGCATTCCGCAATGCCTGTATGACTGCTGAGGTTTCCACTAAGTCGAATGCATTCTCGTACTCAATGAGCGCCCATCCGTCTATTCTTCATTATCATATTATTACCCCCATTGCTGTTATAATTATAATTACTATTATTACTGTTTTTACATGTACTGGTGATCAAGGCATAAATAAATGTTTGACAAAGAGGCGCCTTTGATGTCACTGATATGACATGAAAATATTCATCGTTTCCAATATTTCAGCTAGCGTTTATTCCCGCTTTCAGGCAGCGTTGGTAAGAATCAGTCTTGAGACAGAAAACCACCCGCGGCACAGTGATGCGTCATGAAGCCACAGCAATGGAAATGATTAGTAGGGAGGCAAGAAAGGCTTCCCGCGTCGCAATTCAAAACATATTTGTTGTTTTCAACTGCGCTGCTCCACGGCCCACGTACACTGGAGGACATGCACAACTGATCCACGATGGCGACCATGGAGCAAGCAGAACTGAGTCTTGTTCCTTCGGGGCCGAGCGCCGCGACAAACAAACATTCCTTCGCTCTGCTCTCCTCTTTCTTGACATTTTACCTCTCCTCCGATGTTTTCAAAATTGTACGGCTTCTCGGATCTCAGTGAATTCATCCCATCGGTGGAGACGACCGTGGGGTCCTGCACTGCATTAGGGTATGCGGTATGGCTTCCCTGTCTTGCATGAAGCAATGCCGGCATTTGGCGCGCCGGATTTCAACCTCAAACCTAGGCCAGATTCCGCTTAACAAGACATAAAAAATACTTCGTCTTTATTACACGGCGTTCCTTTTTCAACACTTTGTTCATCGAACATTTAATTTCTTTGAAAAGTTTTTTCTGGCGGCTGCGTTTTTATGGAGGAAAAACGCTCAGGCGCCCGTGTGCTGTGCGATGTCAGTGCACGTTAAAGATCCCCAGGTGGTCGAAATTATTCCGGAGCCCTCCACTACGGCACCCCTTTCTTCCTTTCTTCTTTCACTCCCTCCTTCATCCTTTCCCTTACGGCGCGCTTCAGGTGTGCAACGATATATATATGAGACAGATACTGCGCCATTTGCTTTCCCCCAAAACCAATTATTATTATTATATTTTTTGCTTTCCTTTCAATATACTTAGCGAACTTGTTGTCTGCTTTTATTTTTGCAACTACTGGTTATCTACTGATTTTTCTCACTCAGTCTGTCCCGGCTCCCCTTTCCTTTTTACCATTTCATTAGCAATGAATTTTGCCCTTTTATCTACGGATTCAATGTCTCATCACATAGCTTCATTTGGCAGCAAACATACCTGACATGCCGAATTGAGTCAAAATATTATGCAATCCGCATTCCCCAGCTGATCATTCAGATCGATTCTTCTCACAGATACGAGCGCCGATAGGGGCAGCCCTGCCTGACCACTGTGCAGCAACTCACGGAAACGGAGACCAGCGAAAAGAGCAGCTGTGTCCAGTCTTCCTTTTCAGCGTCGCCTTGAGCTGTGGCCTTTCGGTGACAGCTCAAAGTGACTCACCTTCCCTTTTCTTCTTTTGCCGCTTATCTGTCAGAAGGAGAACACCACATAAGGTGCGACCAGGGGTCCTATTCCACCAGGTGTTTCAGGGAGGCAATTTTCAGAAATATGCTTTTTGGGGAAAAATATGGCTTTTGCGGCATAGTATTACCAGTGTAGGCCGCCCGCTGCAAACACCTCGGCGCATTACAGCACTCGGCTCCGCTGCAGGACAAAAAGTACAGAAAGGAGAATATTTCCAACTATACAAGAAAAATCCGGCTACCTTTCCGGCTTCCGAACAAACTCACTTCCGGCTTGCTGTTCTCATTGGACGGCTCGGTCTCGCGCTCAGTGTGCAGACCTCGTGGCTGGAAGAATTGCTCAACAAAAGCGTAACATGCACGGAAATTCCCCCATGCTGCTATTCCGCTCTCTTCGATGTCAAAAAACCATACTAGTTAGCCTTGCTAGCAAATCCTAATTCGGGTCAGACCTAACGCGGTCCAAATCCGGGCGGGCATTCCACGAACCGAACTGACTGTCGTCCCTTGTCCCGAAAGCTTGCCTCACGTAAGGCACCACTGCAACGATATCGGGGCTAGCCTTCCGCAAGCTTGCACTCCCACTCCGCAGACGCAGCGCCGTCGCTCGCTAACCGCGCAGAGGTTCGCGCTTGACCGGAACAAAGGGAGGGACGACAAAACGTGATCAGTCATATGCTATTAATTACTCTTGAAAATAATGCACAGAGCGAGCCAGCTAGCTACAAAACATCAGTGAGTTGTTCCTCGAGAGTAGGAGGGCTTCCGACTTGCTGGCTGGGGCTTGGGCGCGACTTCGGCGGAGAACGTTCGCACGCACCGCATTCGTGGGGCACAGCCAACCCCGAGCATTTGCCGGGGGTGGCGCCGATGGCGCGCGAGTGCTGCGCTCGCCTTGCTTCTCGGAACCAGAAGCACGGCGACAGGACGCGACTGACCTTCCGTGTGCCTGCCGCGGGAGGCGATGAGAGCGTACGGCGACAGCTTCTCGCGACGCCGGCCGGATTTCGAAGAGACTCTGTCGCTGGTTCCGCTTTCCCCAAAAGGGAACTTACACAACGCCTCCTAAGGCCAGTTTCACATGCGTGCGATTTTCACCGGCGACGCTGCGATTTTTGCTGGCCTGGGACTGGGCAGGGCCGTCGGTCCAGAGTTCCGTCCGGTTATTATTCAGTCGCAGCGACGGTGTGTTCGCTCTGCGACTGACCAGTGGGGAGCGCCTAGACGGCGTGCGACGTGCGGTCACATGGGAGCAGTCTCCGCAGCCGAATAAAAACTGTTCATTTTAATCAAAACATACGAAGTATTGCCTTGCATCTAAAAGTACGCTGTTAATAACACCATCAACAGATTCAGTGTAGCGTTTCTGTCGCGTTTAATCATGGGTTGGCTATGATAACGTCAGGCAACCTTGCCTGTACCTCCGACCGAATTCGCTGTGTACGCGTTGCATATGAAAGCACTAGCCGAAAATCGCACCGTGGCGTCACCAACCAGGCCCACTGTTTTCGTATGTGAAACGAGTCCGACTCGTCTAGCCGGAGCTAGCGCCGCTGTCGCCACGAATAATGATGATGGATGTCGACCGCGTTGCGACGAGGGGAAACAGGTTTCCGGCATTATGCACCTTCGAATGCCATGACTAGTAGTGGCTACCAGGGTACTTTCATCATTGTAGCCTGTTTCACACTATTCTCGGCGGATAGAGTTTGCTCCCAGTTTTCCGCGAAAGCTGTGGGTGGCGGCGCCTCTGACATCACACCACTCCCAAAGGTACCACTTGCCCCCCCCCCCCTCCCCCTCTACATCCTGAGCCTGTTAACAAACTAATGCTGTATGGTTCGTCTTCGTATCTGCAAATCGCCCTATGTATCGTAATTTTGCTTCTATTTCTGACGAGTTCAGTGCTCAGTCGCTTGCGAGATATGGGCGCAGAAATTGAAATTGCAACTGAAAATATGCAAATGACGAAATCCAGAGATCGCGGAAATTTGCGCTCATGGAACTTTATTGACCAGACCTTGGAAGAAACGAGAGCACAGAGTGCCCGTTTCTTGCAGCGATAGTCGAAGGCACTACCCTGCCACTTTCTTGAAGCACATGACATAAGTGCGTCATAACCACCATCAGCTGTCGTCCGAGCATCTTCGGCTCCGGTGCCAAGACGACACTCGGGCACTGGGTGCCGGTCGCTGGGGCGCTATGGGTGGGATCCTTCCATGTCTTCTTCAGAGGTACGCTCTTGCACAAGGGCGTATTCCGGCAGCTCTTTCTGGGTGAGGAACAGCTCTGGCGGGAAGGCGATATTCAGCGTCTTTGGTGCCTCTAAAGCCAAGTGTGCCACGGTAGCGAGGGGTTCCTTGCACTGGCCCCTCAGCCGGAAGAGATCCGGGTGGTGCCACGACAGCTCGCGAGGCAGACGGTGAAGTAAGTGGTCCTTCATGCGCGGTGGGAGGTTTAGAAAGTAAAGGCAGGTCTTATCGCTCTGTTCGCCGCGCCTGACTTCGAAGACAACTCCGGCGAATGTAGTGCCAACAAGCGTTGCGAGCACAAGCGTCAGCTGTCGCGATGACACTGAGCTGGCGCAGTATTTCTGCACTGTGGCCTCGAGCAGTTGTTCGGAGGGGCTTGTCCTGAAGGTGACCGCTTCGAAGAGCGCCTCCAGGAGGTGCTTGTTCGGACCCAGGAACGTTACAGCAGGAATGTTTTTACTCACCGCCTGCCGGCTCCAAACGGCCATTGTTTTGTAGAGATCCTGGTGGACGACTGGAGCTCCGCCCATGTTTACGGCGAGGAAGTGGAGTCTTCCGCACTGCATCTTGACTTGGCGGTAGAAGAAGCAGGTAGGCACGACCCCCAAGGCGTCGAGTTTGCGCAGTCCGACATTTCTGGCTCCCCTGCTGATGATGGTGCTCTTTGGAGCTTCTTCGCAAGGTGCTTTCGCCAACCGAAGATCTGTCCACGGCACGTTCTTGAGCCCGATCCTAGGCTGCCCATCCTTCGAGCTACTCAGCTCTGCGTCCCCTGTCGCGTTGTTGCTCTGATTTCTTGCAGAGTGTATTCTCTTCAAAAAGTCCGCAAATTCGCGACTGTATTGCTGCAGATCAGGCAAGTCGCGACAGTCGACGAGAGCATACGCTTCTCGGAAAGCATCCATGGCAGCAATCATCACATCCTGTACCAGGTCTTCGCTGCGGTACGCACTCGCGAACTTGACAGTGGCGGTCGGGGTAATGCGGCACACTGCTCGCGTCCTCTTGGGCATCATGCGTTGAAGTCGCCAGCAGCTTAGAGGGGTGAGACGAGCCTTCACCATCAGAGAAGGCCGTGAGGGAAGACCGCTGAAGGCTGTGAGGTCTCCCACGAAATCGTTGATTCCGCTGAGAAGCCCCATCCTTGGACGCAACACAGTCTTATGTTTTCCCTCTTCGTCGGCGAAGAAATCTTTTCCTCTTGTGGCCTCTGAGAGCCAAGGGCTGCGTGCCAACTGGTACTTGTTGGAATAGAGGAGCGCAGGACACTGGATGGGAAGTCCAAATTCTTCGTACATTTCTAGCACGGTGATGATGTCCACAACGGGACCGGGCATGGAGGACTCACTGTGCGATCGCTGCTCGCCCCGGGAATTGCTGGGGTGAATTCCGGTGGCCGCCGAAGCCAAAGCACGACGCTTTTTCCCACTGTTTCGCCTTGGCATGGTCTTGGTGCTGCTGCTGTTTCGAGGTAGGAAGGTAGGTAGGCCTCAACGTCAGCCGGCACGCGTGACACGGCTTCGTAGCCTTCGTCGTCGTTTTCTGCAGCGCGTGCCACGGGGTGTGGCTCTGAGGTCGAGGCATGAAAATGGCGTAAATTCCGTAATGTTAAAGCTCCGCCTCGATAGTAAGAGATGGAGGGCAATATCGGCAAAAAATTAAATTTTACAATTTCAATGCCAAAATATGTCAGCATTCCTGGAAAATATTTCCACCAAGTGTCAACCTCAGATCTGCACCAGAAGCCATTCAAAAAGGGCGCCGAACACGCCCCTTATCGTGGCCTCACCTACCCGCTGAAATTTTTTTGTGACGCAATTTCGCGTTTCCTTTGTTACTCTTGATTTAACAACTCATAAAATCATTTACTTTGTTACCTATTGACAGAACAGGCTATTCCACTTTCCACCTTTTGTTTGGTAGGCACCCCACCTTGCCTTTGGAGACACTCAAGCCGCCTTTTTCAGTGCCCCCCCGCTGCTTACGATCGGGACGCCACCACCCAGGCCACGCTGGCGCGCCAAATAGCCCGTAGTCCGCTCCGTGCCTCTCAAGCTCCCCAGAAGTTCGCCTATGGCCACCGTCACCGGGCAGTCGAATATAACCCCGGATCACTCGTCCCTCTCTGGACGCCGTCGGTCTCTCCGAGAAGCTCCTTTCTCACTACCGTGGCCCTTACCGTGTGGTGCGCCGTGTCACCGACGTGAACTATGAGATTGCTCCCCTTGCGTCCTCGCCGTCGTCCTACAGCCCCACCAACGACGTCGTCCACGTATGCCGCCTTATAAACCTTATGACGACGCTCATACGTGGCCACCCTAAGGCCGAGACGGCGTTTCATCAGCTGGGGGTCCTGAAGCGGGCAGACGACGACGACGACATTGAGCGACTGAACGAGTGTACGCAGACGAAGATGACGACGAAGTGCTGGCTGTGTGCACGGTGCCGCTCGCAGCTGTTCCCTTCGCTTGTGTAAATAACTGTAAATATATTCTTTCCCGCAATATATTTAGAAATATAATGGATAGTTAATTCAGCGTTTTCTTCAGTTCGGTTAACGCCGCCGCGGCGCTGCGTTACTTGGGATAGTATCGGAGACGCGCTTTTGGCGCGAAACGTTTCTTCACGTCTGGTGCGTCTGGTCGGCGTTCGAAAGTTCTGATCAAGCGCGCATATTTCGTTGTATCTTTAGCCAGATCGCAGGCGTTATTTGTGTGAAAAGTGTACTCTGCTAGTAGAAATGCCTCGTTTTTGTCCGAACCCACGCAAGAAGCGCAAATGCCGAGCGCTGCACTTTCTGCCCTTCTAACCAGGTTGGAAGCACACAGGAAGTGAATGTGCGATTTTCATATGCTATGCGGTCCATAGAAAGTGTCAGACAAAGTGGGGCGCTGCTGTGTGCACTCACGAACATGCCGCCACGTTCTGCACCAATGGCATTCTACAGCAAGAAAATTCTTGAGGCTTGAAGAAAGCACACAAGCTGCAGCAGCTGAAGTGAAGGCAGATGCTGCGGACGGACGCATTGCTGTGACTGTAGACAGCACGTAGATGAAGAGGGGCATTCATCGTTATACGACGTTGTACCAGTCATTTCTGCCAACACAGGAAAGGTGCTTGACTGTAAAATTGAAAGTTTTGTATCTTGTGGGCCAGGGGCCAACACAACGATGAAAGCCAACGCCTTTGTGAAGTGACACATATAGCTCCAGTGGCGTAATGCAGGCGAGTGAATAATAATAATAATAATTGTTTTTTTGGGGAAACGAAATGGCGCAGTATCTGTCTCATATATATATCGTTGCACACCTGAAGCGCACCGTAAGGGAAATGATGAAGGAGGGAGTGAAAGAAGAAAGGAAGAAAGGGGTGCCGTAGTGGAGGGCTCCGGAATAATTTCGACCACCTGGAGACCTTTAACTTGCACTGGCATTGCACAGCACACGGCCACCTTAGCGTTTTGCCTCCATAAAAACGCAGCCGCCGCGGTCGGCTTCGAACCCGGGAATTCCGGATAAGTAGCCGAGCGCGCTGACCACTGAGCCACCGCGGCGGGTAGGCGAGTGGTGCAGTGAAGGTTTTCAAGCGGTCTGCGGGGACCCATGGACTCATGTACTACACAACATACATTGGGGACGGTGACAGCAAATCTTTTTTATTTGTTAAGTTAGCCAATCCGTACGACTGTGACGACGTGCATAAACATGAATGTATAGGCCATGTACAGAACAGCCTGGGAACAAGGCTGCGCAACAACGCCTCAGCGCCAAAAACCGCCAAAAATTTTATTATGGCCAAGCCATGGATACAAGACAACACAAACAGTCTTGATGCTGTGCGCAAAGTTGTTTGGGCGATATACTTCCACAAACTGTCGAGTGATGCAAATTCACTACAAGGTCTTTGTCCAATAGGGGAGTCTTCGTGGTGTGGTTACAACCGCTGCGCTGCCCTGCGCTCCCCAGATGTGTACCAGCACAAGAGCACAATTCGAGAAGCGATCAAACCTGCCTTTCGAAGCACTTGCTGCTCATGAGCTGCTCAGAAAGTGTCTCCATTTGAGGACCCAGAACACCAATAAGTTTTTGAATAACTTGATTTGGTGTAGGTGCCCAAAGACCTCGTAAGTTGGAGTATCTACAGTAAAAGCCGCTGTCTGTGATGCTACAAATTGTTACAATGACGGTAACAATGCTAGCAAAAAAGTACTTCAAGCTCGCGGTGTCACACGAGGCATGTTGTGCGATGCTGAGCGAAGCCGGAAGACCGAGACAGAATAACCAAGACAGGCTTTCAAGTTTCTACTGAAAGCAAGAAAAGAAGGCAGGCAGATGCAAGTCATAGAAAAGGGTCTACCAGGCAGTCTCCAGAGAAAATGCTGAATACTGTGCATGCGTGGCATTTTAGGCCAGCTTGGCTGAAAGTAAATCATTGAACTGCGATTTCTCATATCACGTTTTCGGCTAACAAAAGCAACATTTTCTCTGCATCCGCTCTAGTTTCTGCAGAGATTTTTTGGGAGATCTTTCTGAAGAGTAATACAGCGTTCTGAACCAAATAAAATGCGTTCTCAGAAACACTTTTTTTATTGACACTTTTCTCCGTGGAAAAAGGTTAAAATTTTAGCGTTTGTTAATAATAATAATTGGTTTTTTGGGGAAAGGAAATGGCGCAGTATCTGTCTCATATATCGTTGGCAACCTGAACCGCGCCGTAAGGGAAGGGTGAGGGAGGGAGTGAAAGAGGAAAGGAAGAAGAAGGTGCCGTAGTGGAGGGCTCTGGAATAATTTCGACCACCTGGGGATCTTTAACGTGCACCGACATCGCACAGCACACGGGCGCCTCAGCGTTTTTCCTCCATAAAAACGCAGCCGCCGCGGTCGGGTTCGAACCCGGGTTGTTATGTACACATTTTTCAAACAGCAATCGTTATAGCCATCATTCTTGTTTTCGTTCAGAACAGAGCCCTACGTATATATAGAACACCTATAAAATGTTTCAGGGGTGTGCTTGTAAAAACTTTTCTAAAAAAGTTCCTTCAGCTCAGAGTCTGGAGAGGGAAACAAAACCGCACAGTCCCGAACAGCGACGAGCTTAGGCTCAACGTCTACCTAGAGGGAAAACCCATACCAGAGAAAACACTCATAAGAATCTTGGGCATGTGGATACAATCAAACCAACGGTGTACACATGCACTTGCTCTACTCAAAGCTTCCACCCTACAAGTTGCCCGCATGATCACGCGCGTCTCCCATAAACGCTCGGGCATGCGAGAAGAAGACACGCTAAAGCTGGTCAGGAGCCTGGTGATCAGCCGAGTCACCTACAGTCTTCCATACTGCAACCAAATCAAAAGCGAATTCCAACAAATTGATGCGATTATACGCAAACATACGAAACAGCACTCCATGTACCGCAATGCACATCCACAGAGAAGCTTTTAGCACTAGGACTTCATAACAACTTTGAAGAACTGAGAGAGGCACAACACGTCGCCCAGCTGCAGAGACTACAGCAGACTCCGTCTGGCAGGGAGCTTCTGCAGAAGTTGGGATGCAACGAACAAATACAAGTAATCCAGCGAACCGCGACTATCCCGGACGGCATACGGGGCACAATTAGAGTGACCCCCATCCCCAAGAACATGGACCCCAACCTACACGAAGAACGCAGAGAGGCGAGAGCCGAGTACATCCAAAAATCACTAGCCCGCCAGACAACAACGGTGTATGTGGATGCAGCCACATACCCCAGAAGGACGGGACAAAACAACCCCAAAGCGGTAGCGGCTGTGATAAACTCGGACATGCGGGAAATCATCAGCGCGTCGCTACGGGACTGCACGGTAGTCGAGGCTGAAGAAGTGGCCGTCGCTCTAGCGGCAGCGGAGGGCTACCGGACTAAGCGATCCTTAACAATACTAACCGACTCTCAAACGGCATGCCGAAACTTCATGTTATGCAGAATAGGTCACAGAGCGCTCCGCATACTCCGCTCTGGGGACCGAACTTAACTAAGCACAGAAGAATAACCAATAAAACATACGATAGTATGGACGCCGGGACACGCGGGAGTGGAAGGCAACCAAGCGGTCGACAGGGTAGCTCGAGGGTGAACATTTTACCGAGCTCCCCCCACAAGCAACCTCGAGGAAGCCAAACCTGTCCCTGAGATTACTCGGCAATCTTAAACCACTACAAGGGCTGCAGGAAACGGTACCCCCCACCACATAAATCTCTCTCCAGGGAAGACGCCGTCGCCTGGAGGCTGCTACAGACGGGCTCATACCCGAATTTAAATACACTCAACAAAATACAGTCCACACAATACACAGACAAATGCCCATGGTACCATCAAACACCCACGCTCTATCACGTAATGTGGGCCTGCCAGAAAATAGAGGTGGCACCAAAAATACCAAACCCGAGTGCAGAGCAATGGGAAGGAATGCTCTCCAGCGACCGTCGGCACGTGCAACTTGGGCTAATCCGGTGAGCACAGCTGGCAGCGGCATCCAGCGGAGCCCTGGACTAGGGGCAGACGACCATTGCTAAGAAGACGGACGACACACCTGACTCCGCCAAATTGCTCACCTACTCTCTAGAGCTCAATAAACGTTTTCCTTCCGTCCTTCAGCCTAGAGGAGAAAAATAAATAAATAAAATAGTTTCTTGAAAAGTTTTCAAAAGTTTTGTGAATCTTCTGCATGCTGTTGGCAGACGTTCATAGCAAATATCCCTTGAAAATTCATCTCAATTCTTAAAAAAAAAAACAGCGAAGATATTGGCCGTCGTAGCTGAACACCTATTATCATTGTCCATTCCCCCTTAACGATGAGGTAAGAACCGTTTATTTAAGCATGAATTAAGAGTCTGAAATCGAAAACACTAAATTGTTTAATATTCTGCCAGAAAGTACCCCGCATGGCGTCATTTGTCTCGATTGATCTCCTCATCATCAGCCTGTTTACGCCCACTGCAGGACAAAGGCCGACCAATCAATCAACAAAAAAGCCGCCGCGGTGGCTGAGTATTATGGCGCTCAGCTGCTGGCCCGAAAGACGCGGGTTCGACCCCGGCCACGGTGGTCGAATTTCGATGGAGGCGAAACTCTAGAGGCCCGTGTACTGCTTGACGTCAGTGCACGTTAAAGAACCCGAGATGGTCGAAATTTCCGGAGCCCTTGACTACGGCGTCTCTCATAGCCTGATTCGTTTTGGAACGTTAAAACCCCATAAACCAAACCAACCAATCAACAAAGGCTTTTCTCATATCTGTCCAATTAACCCTGTCCTGTGCCAGCTGCGGTCACCCTATCCGGGCAAAGTTCTTAATTTCATCCGTCTACCCAACTTTTTGCCGCCCCTGCTCCCCTTCCCTTCTCTTGGAATCCAGTCTGGTACCCTTAAGGACCATCGGTTATCTTGTCTTCGCATTACATGCCATGCCTAACGACATTCCTTCCTCTTGATTTCGGCTAGGATGTCATTAACCCGTGTTTGATCCCTGGCCCACCCTGCCCTCTTTCTGTCTCTTAGGGTTACACGCATCATTTTTCTTTCCATGGCTCGCTGCGCTGTCCTTAAGTTGAACCATTTTGGTTAACCTGCACCTTTCTGCACCATAGATGAGTGCCGGTAAGATACAGCTGTTATATACTTCTCTCTTGAGGGATATTGGCAAACTGCCAGTCATGATCGGAGTGACCTCCTGAGTGATTGAGCAAGACAATGTTATCAGCGAATCGCAGATTACCTAGGCATTCTCTATTAACAACTGTTCCCAACTGTTCCCAATACAAGCCTATGAATACCTGCTGTAAACAGGCGGTGAACAGCATTTGCGAGATCGTGTCTCCCTGCTTGACACCCTTTCTCATTGGAATTTTATTGCTCACTTTATCCATAACTCCGGTACTTGTGCACCCTATATAGAAGTCTTGCAGTATTTTTACAAAAGTCTATTCTACACACTGATTCCGAAATGCTTGCATGACTGCTCAAGTTTCGACTTAATCAAATGCTTCGCTTAATTTATAAAGGCTATATATAGGGGTTGATTATAATCTTCGCATATTTACACTATCAGCCATCTGATTGATAGTGTGAATTTGGTCTACTATTGTCGAGCACCCTTTACGATAGCATGCCTGATCATTTTGTTGATTGAAGTTTTCGGTTGTCTTGACTATAATAGTGATTACATTTTAGGCAACGGACAGTAAGCTGATCGGTCTAATTTTTCAAGTCCTTGATGTCTCCTTTGTGATGGATTAAGATAAATGTTAGCTTTTTCCGAGCTTCTGCTACGCTCGAGGTCATAAGGCATCTTGTATTCTGTGTGGCTCGTTTTCGTATAGCACATTCTCCCCTCTGTCTTTCCACGGATCTGCTTTTACCTGATCTCCACTCCTACTAACTCTAATAACTCACCCCTGCTATTCCAAGAGCGTATGCTATAGTCACCTACTGTCTGGTGTCCAGCCTGCTTTTTTCCTACATTGGCAGGGAAGTCATTCAATAGTACATTGTACTCCTTTTTACTTAATTTTACTCATTACCGATTCGATGTCTACATTGAAGCTTTCGGCGATATGGTCATTATGGCTGGATGTAGGCGCGAAAGCCTATACCACCTTGTACCTCTTGTGACGCTTAATTAGTATAGCTGCCGACCTCTCGTTAATATTATGTAATTCCTCTATGTTGCCAGCTATATCCTGATTGATGAAGAATTCCACAACTAGTTCACGTCTGTCCGCTAATCCACGATAGCACATGGCACGTGCCCGCCCTTTAATACTTCTGTCCTCCTAACACGCTAATCCCAATTTTATCCCATTTAATATCATCTATTTCCTCTAACAGCACTGCTAGACTAGCCTCACTGAATAAGGTTCTAAAGCTACACGCTGCCAGGTTCAGTTTCCAATGGCGGCCTTTACGAAGGCATAAATTCTTAGCACACTCCGCGGCGTCCAAGTTGTGACCGCAGCCTTGGTCAGTTGCTCCGCAGCCGCTGGGGACTGGTGGCCGATGCTTAATTGGTTTCTTCATAGAGGACAAGGGTGGCCTAATCCCGTTGTGGTGCGGGAGTGCGTTTTCGGTTCCGGTCACCGAGAGCAGGCCGCACCCCGGGCCTGGTCATGCAGTTCCATCGACACGCGGAGATTTATTGTTCTTTTAAATCCGGCGGAGAATTGCGCGGAACCGAAATTCGAGGTCCGGTCTTCTTGCATGTGAGACGAATATTCCACCCCCTCCCCCCATTGGAGTCTAGAGTAATGGTAAACGGGCACCCTGAGTGATTAACGTGTTTTTGAATTATTCTGTATTGATCGCTTGACTGGCACGCCGAGTTCACTGCTCGCGCGATATGATGGTGGACGATATATGGACATTTTCGCGTCGAACGTGTGTCACGAGCAATAGTAGGTGCCTCAGTCTACACGACTTGGCTCTATATAGACAAGCGTCAGGCCTTGACGTCAATGAGATGCGGCGACGCTGGCCTAATAATAATAATAATTGGATTTTTGGGGAAAGGAAATGGCGCAGTATCTGTCTCATATATCGTTGTACACCTGAACCGCGCCGTTAGGGAAGGGATAAGGGAGGGAGTGAAAGAAGAAAGGAAGAAGGAGGTGCCGTAGTGGAGGGCTCCGGAATAATTTCGACCACCTGGGGATCTTTAACGTGCACTGATATCGCACAGCACACGGGCGCCTTAGCGTTTTTCCTCCATAAAAACGCAGCCGCCGCGGTCGGGTTCGAGCCCGGGAACTCCGGATCAGTAGTCGAGCGCCCTAACCACTGAGCCACCGCGGCGGGTAACGGCGGGTCAACGTCAGCATTGACTTTCGTTGCGAGTGCAAAATGCGGGACCGACCGCATTAGGTGCGCTGCACTACCATAATTTTGGACCGTGATTCACGGCATAGCGATAAATTTATGTGCGGTTACTTGCGGTGCAAGGCAGATTAAAGGATGTGGCCTAAGTTTCCACAAGTTCATTGCAGTCAGGCGCTAAAGTGGCAGCGGCCAGGAGCTGGATAAGTTTCGCGGCGGGTCGGCTTCGTGGCTCGCATTTCATTTTTGCACTTCATAGTTTTATGCCCTGAGGCAATAAACATCGCTTCAAAAAAAATCCACCAGTTTGCGTCTCTTAATCCGCATCTTTTCTCTTCGGTCCCGTGGCGAACAGAGCAAGAATCAAGCAACTCCTGCAACTCGTTTGCATTCTGTCGTGCTGTCAGCGAAAGTTTAGGTGCAACGTCCGGTGTGTTTGTGATCGTAAGTTGAACGCAGGGGAGCATTTTCAGACGCTAATCACGTGGACAACGTGTCGGGCATCATCTCGGGCAAAAAAATCAATGTGGGTTAGCTCAGCTATTCCAGGATGTACAATTTAAATCTGTCGGCGTTAATTGTGTTGGCGTTGGCGTTGACAACGTTCTAGACGCCGATTATTTTGAGGCTTTAAAGGAAGGGCTCATCACTTGCTCCCTGGGTCAGTGGACGCCTCAACCGCGATTTGAGGTACGTGACGGTGCTGAGAGAGATGTGGGCTGCATGAATTAGCGCTGACAACGTTGTGGCAGACACGCGGCACTGCAGCAATAGGCCGCCGCGTTCATTGGGTGACCAACCTCTCGCGATCAACCATTCACTGCCACTTGCCAGGGTGGCAGGGTGGGCGCGCTGCCTATCCAGCGTGCGGAACAAAGTCAAAGCGAATTTTTGCAGTTGGACACCAACGCCACATACATGAAAGCGAGATTGAGGTGTCCGCTGACCCACAGAGCCAGTTGTGCGCCTTTCATTTGGTGAAAATCAACGGCCTCTACAACTTTGTCAACGCCAATGAACCCAATGATCGCTGGCGGCTCACTTGTTTTTTTTTTTAGGAAAGGAAATGAGGCAGTAACATTCTCACATATCTCCATCGATGGACACCCGAACTGTGCAGTAAGGGATGTGATTGAGGAGGGAGGGAAAGAAGAAAGGAAGAAAGAGTAAATTGAAAATTAGATTTTGAGGAAAGGCTCGGCGCGGCGAAGCGGCGGAACACCTGTGGTTGGGTGTAACTCGCTGGCTCGGTGGCGCATGCGCAGTAGTGACTAAGGACGCTTGCATGAAATGGTGGTGGTGGTAGTGGTTTTATTAAAATAATAGTAAAAAGGAAGGAAAAGATTTTTGCTAGCCCCGGCATCTGTTATCGATACTGAAGCACCTGAGCTAGGGCAGCGGAAATAAAGGACAGCAGGCAGAGTGGAGAAATGAAATGAAAGAGGTGAGGGGACAGGAATAGAGGACAGGGGGAGAAGTAATATGTACAAACTATTTACATAATAAGAAATGTGTCCAGGTTGTGCGCGTGATTAGTTCATTTTAGAGGAATTAAATCACACACGCGCACAGCACTGTGTAGGTTACAACTGGAGTGGGGCGTCCAGTTATTAATCGTTGAAGGTAGAACTCGCGGAGCGTTCGGTCACTGCGTTTAACTACCGGACGGAGAACAGACGGGACGTCAAGCCCGTGTGTTCGAGGAATGCACAGAGGCTCTCCAAAGTTCGCTCACGAGTGCGCGCACTGCCCTGCGGCCACAATAGCGTCTTGATGGAGTCTGGTAGTATGCCCTGCGCCCTATAGGCCGCGAGCATATCGCGACGAGCATCGGCGAACGCGGAGCAGCGAAGGAGCAGATGTCCTAGTGTTTCCACTGCACCGCATCCGTCACACACATCACTCGTCGCGATTCCGTGACGCACCCGTCGTTTCCCGGGCCACACGCAGCCAATGCGCGCGCGGAGGATCATTGCACGTTGCGACCGTGTAAGTGCGCGACAGCCGGTGACGCTGTCGATGCGCTCACCTCCCGCGATGCGTGGGTCGGGGTGCTGCTTTCGGAGATGGTCGTGAATGGCCGCACGCACGTCCTCCAGCACAAGGGGCAGATCGCTGGCAGGTAGTTGGTGTGCAGCGGTCGCGAGGTCGTCAGCTTCTTCGTTGCCGGCGATGCCGCAGTGACCGGGCACCCATGAAATGCGCCGCTGACTAGCCTAGTGTAGCTTTCGCTGCAAAAAAAGACAAAACAGAAACTAACAAAACAGAAAAACCCGACCGCGGCGGCTGCGTTTTTATGGAGGAAAAACGCTAAGGCGCCCGTGTGCTGTGCGATGTCAGTGCACGTTAAAGATCCCCAGGTGGTCGAAATTATTCCGGAGCCCTCCACTACGGCACCTCTTCTTCCTTTCTTCTTTCACTCCCTCCTTTATCCCTTCCCTTACTGCGCGGTTCAGGTGTCCAATAATATATGAGACAGATACTGCGCCATTTCCTTTCCCCCAAAACCAATTATTATTAAACTACCCGTTGCCTCCGGCGTTCACAGCGAGCCGCTAAGTGCGCGACGTTCCAAACTGCACCGGGCTCGAGTAAGTAGCACGCACGACGCGTAGCTTTTTCTCTACCTTCCCTTTCGCGAGCTACAACAAGTGTGTCGTTTCGACGCCTGCCCAACAACACTAGGATCTCGGCAAAGTGACACAGTGTTATTCCCAGATTATTACAATTTTCCCATTGAAGGTCGATCGCCACCAGGTGGACACATCAAATACCACACTAAAGGCCACTCCGATTAAGCAGAACGCGCACATATGAATGTAAATCCTAAAAAAAAGAAGCAAAATAATTATTTACAACGTAGCAGAGTGTACGTAAATTTTGACTGGAGCTCTAGGAAATGTCTGTGCACGCGCTTGTACAGCTCTCTGATTGCATTTGCCTTATTCAAAATAGCTACATGACTTAAGTGTTCAGTCATTTCCGCGGTCTCCGGAGTGAAGCGGCGCGGCGAAAATAGGTAACACATCATAAAAATAAGCTTCATCGTGTGAAAAAGCTGCTTCGCGTCGCGCAGATATCGCGTTGGCTTATTTTGCACTAGCAGTCGGCTATGGTGTATCGGCACAGAAGTTGAGAAGTGTGGACCATTAGTTTCTCTCCATACCTCGCGCTTTCACCCGCTGTTACTTGCCGCCTACTAGGAGCGGAGAGGCACCCGATGAAGCACTCCGCATTCCAATTTCTTCCCGCGAACAGGTTGATAAAGTGCATAACTACTCTCCGGGCTTCCACAAAAATGTTTCTAACCAAAAGAGACGCGCACGCTTTGAAATATTTGCATAGGCGAGTTGGTTTCGATGGCAACGTCGCTCGGCGCAGTAGAGGCATGTAGCGCCTTTGCCTACACCCCGCGTCGTTAACGACCCCAGCGCCACCTTTGTTTACAAACATGGCGAGAGCTTCTTCGGTGTTGTGTTAAGCTGGCTCCACCAGGTTTCTGTAGAGGCTGGTGCTGAGTTTTTCATTACGCACTGATACTTCCACATCAAGGAAATTTTTTTTGAAGCCGAGTAAGAGAAGAAAAGTAAGACATAGGTATAAACGGTTAAATTCTACAACTAGCGTAACAAGTTATGCCTCCGGGATCCCAGACAACCCGGCCGTCATCATTATATCTCCTGTAGAAGAACGGCTTTAAAGTGGTGCTATCTGTGAACGCGGTTTCAAGACAACCCATAAAATATAAGCATATGCCCTATTTTTGTACCCATAGAAGTTCCGTTCAACTGAGCGTAGAGTACATCGTTGAATTCAAAATATTTAAATTCAAGTATTAGTCGTGGCAGAGTGCGTAAAGTGGAGCTATCAACGGCTGTGTCGAGGCAGTGCTCATCATAAGCTTTCACTATAAACAGGATGCCATCCTCACGTGGTATATTTGTGCAAAGCGGAGCTACATCTAGCGTGACAGGAAGGGAATCAGACGGAATGTTAAGGTCCTTGATATCGGCGGGGAAGTGAAGGGTATCCTTTACAAACGAAGTAATCTTGACGGGAATAATAATAATGAGTGATTCGACATAACTTGAGAACATTTCCGTAACTTCTCCAACATCACAGACGATTGGGTCGGCGTGAGTCCTGTTTATGCATCTGGGACAGTCAGCAATATCTATCGGCGACTGGACTAAGCGGGACTAGCGAGAGACTCATTTCTTTTTACAGTAATTTCTGCCAGCTGTCATGAGGCCGTCCATAGTGCTGCTCATTTCTGATTTGTATTTCGATGCCGGGTCGCTGTCGAGAACAGCGGAAAGTTTGTTTTGCATATTCATCGTAGCGCACGGAAACGGGGACAGTAGACGGGAATCCAAGACAAGCGCTGGCCTTGGTGCCCGACGATGACAGCCGAGGCGATTTTAGAAAGTTCTGTCGTCAAGTTGCCTCAGGGCCTCACGTACGTAATCGGACACGTCTAAAAGAACTATGGCACCCCCTCTGTCCGCCGGCTTAATTATAACATCTGAGGACACCCCCAGCTTTGTTATCGCTCTGAATTCTTCATTCGATACGTTACGCCGAAAAGACGTTGGTACTTTGTAGGCTTGGAAATTGTCACGTTGTACGGCCTAGATATTCATATCAATACATTGTAACTAAGCGTGTGATGGCACCAAGGACGAACTCTGCTTGTCGATTCCCGGCTCCAGCAACTGACGAGCAAAACTGTAAAAGCTCGCTATGCGACCATATTTATTGCGCTGGGCTGAAGTAGTCCAGTGTTTAAGGGAAGGTAATCTACTTTCTATGTCCCTGGTGCTATGGCGATAGTGTAAATGCTCCCTATGCCTGAGCATGGGTCCAGAGCTATCAAAGTCTGAAATTAGCCGTATCTACAGGCGGCAGGACAAAGGTTGAGGCCATGGGGCTGTACGCTTATCTCGGCGCTCGAAGGTCTAATGCTCGATAACTTTGCAAAGCTAGTACAGGGCGAGGTGTTAGATTCTGTCCTTGCATAAGTCTGGAAATGAGGGTTGTAGCAGCAATGCGGCAGGGCAACCGATGGGGCAATGCAGTCGCGCTTAAATTATTTAGTTTTGATACTTACGTGGTCTTTTTCAATTCGTACTTGCCTATAACATGGCTAATTCCCGTTCATAAGGCGCGTACAAGGTGATCAGCTGTTTTTCCTTGTTATTAAACATTTGGCTGTGTAATCATAATAATCAATTAGAACCCCGGCAAGGTCACATATAGCTTTGCTTAAATCCATTTCCTATCTAGTCTTGCTATGAACACGCATTTAAAACACACACACACACACGCACGCACACGCGCAAGTTCGCTAGATATGTGAGTCGGCCTTAAGCTCACGTTGATGCTCGGCCTTCTTCAGCTGGCTGTCTTCGGATATATCGCATTTCCGTCACACTCCACGCACCCCATAGCCCGCTTGCACAAAGCAAATTAGTTCAGTTCCCAATGCTGTCTCAATCGCAGCATAAAACCTTCGTTGATTTTTGCACAAGAAGGGCGCTTAATTGGCTCACAGCCGGCGCACACAGCCATGGGGCCAGGGTGGACATGCAGGTGCAGCGTGTAGCCGTCGAAGTGATAGTCTCATTACTGGCAGTGGCTGCCGAGCGCAAAAGAAGCGGCTACAGCGTACGGACAAATAGCGGCAAAATCGCGTAACAAAAACGAAAGCGCATCGTGCACCGGCATAGTACGCTGTATGTACGAGTAGCAGCCGGGCCATAGTATACTGACTTGATCCGCTGCCACGTGTATTGGATGTCACAGGAGTTTGTTCCTACATCCGCCGTAAGTTTTGTAGCGACAGCTACATTACGGGAGCATTTCGAGCCTTCAGCGTGGCGGCGCTGCCACTGCCACGTGGTCAAAGGGTTGGTCGCGTCGTGCGAAGCAGCTGCAGGCGGCGCGGCGCCGTGGCTGGTCACGTGGTTCGTCACGCGGTTGGTTACGTGACCAGCCACGTGGTTCGTCACGTGGTGCGGAGCAGCTGCTGCTCCAGAGAAACGGAGCGGCGAAAGACTGACTTTGCAATTCAACTCACCAAGTTCCACTCGGCCAGCTGTAGCTATCGCGTCAGTCCAGGTTTAATCAGAGCTAAACCACCGCCAATTTTTTTCCTTCCCGTTAGCCTTACAAAGCATCATTTCACGTGAGCCATACATGACGCCATGGTTCTCAATGTTATTAATACACAGTCTGGCGGCAGCAGACGTACTGTATATGAGAAAAGAAACGGCATGAACAGACGTGTAAACGTAGACTGTCGGAGCGTATTCCCTCGCTTTTGAATCACGTACATGCTTCCGCATCGTAACTAATGTAAAAATAGTGACTTTAACCATTGTTCGCGCTATTTACATTACAACGAGCTAGCCCCGAAGTCATTGAAAATAGGAAGAACTTGCATTCACTTCACTTGAAAAGCCACCGCGCTATGCTCGGCGTCTTCAGCTTTTGCTAACGATGTCCCTGGAGCAGCAAGGATATGAGCGAGATTCGATATCAGATTTGATTATGTTCTATCAGAAACGTGATAATCCATGCCAAATGAAAAACTTGTTTTGACAAAAGTTGCAAAATTGTGCTCGAATCCGGGCGAAGGCCGCCAGCGGCGGCCATTGCGGAGGGCGGGGTCAAGAACCAGTTGTGCGATTCGATTGAAGTTCGCGTCGCCAGCGAAGTTCTCATGTTGTTCGAAGCTCATTGCTCCTTACAGGTCCGCCTTGGTTTACACGGCTGCCGTTGTACTCCCTAAACGATTTGTACTAAGTGCCTTGTACGAACCAATAACAGCGTTCACTGCAAAACAGAGACGCTTTCCAGCTCTCCTACTTCGTCGTCGGCGCTGTGAGCGAAAAATCACCAGAGAAGCAACCCATGAGAGCAACCGAGGTCACGTGACCTTGTGGCCTCATCACAACCTGCCCACCGGATTGCAAACAAACTGACCACCCAGTCTGATGGTAGCTAAATTCATAATTGGTTGCCAAAGGATGCTCCGGATGAGCAACATGGGTTACACAAGCCCTATCGATAGCAGCACCTGCCATCGCAGGGCAGTTGCGCATCGCTTAATCGATACACAACTTCCAGGAGTCATACCGTTAAGGCGGAGAACCTTTGAAAAATGCTCGTTGAGGTCGTGTAGACTATTTTCTGAGCGCGCTTAACATGCTATCTTGAATTCATGTTGAGACCAGGAGGGGCTTGGGTTGGTCGATTGGTGAGGCGGCGTAGAATGTGAACAGAAAAGTGGCCACCGTGGTAGAGTTGAGGATTATCAACACAATTTATGCATTGCTTTCTTGTTGAATTGATGTGGAAATTAGGGGGCATTTCAACAAATCATTCTGAATTTCGGCTGTGGTAAAAAAAATTCCTACGATTAGATTCGTATTTCACCAGATGAGACACGTTCTCCGTGATCGTGTCTCCTTGCCTGACACCCTTGCTTATTGGAATTTTATTGCTGACTTTATGGAGGACTATGGTAGCTGTACAGGTCCTATATATATCTTCCAGTATTTTCAAATAAGGTTCATCTGCAAACGGACTCCGCAATGTCTGTATAACTGCTGAGGTTTCCACTGAGTCAACTGCTTTCTCATTATCAATGAGCGCCCATCCGTCTATTCTTCATTCTCATATTATTACCGCCATTACCGCGATTACTGGGGTCAATAGGCATGTTTCGTACATAACATCTAAGGCACTTACTGCGCTCTATTCGTTGAAGCAATCAATGAGCGCCCATCCGTCTATTCTTCATTCTCATATCATTACCGCCATTACCGCGATTACTGGGGTCCATAGGCATGTTTCGTATATAACATCCAAGGCACTTACTGCGCTCTATTCGTTGAAGCGTTCCTTAACATCTTCTGCACCTGACACCAATTTATTAGCGTATACCTCACTAGTACGTTCAGTACAAGAATATAGCATAATTTTTGTTGGTTTCCGTCGACTAACCACTGCATTGATCAATTAAAAAGCGTTCAGCGAAAGGCAATTAGATTCATCTATAACTAGCACCGCCGTAGCGATAACCCTACAGCAGTTTTACGCAAAGCTGGTCTTCAAACAATACAAAATAGGGCCAAATTCTAGCGGCTAGAGTTTCTTTTTCTACTTTTAAATGATGCTTTCACGATAGATAAAAATAAGTACTTGTCATTTTCTAAATCATTAAACTCGAGAACAAGGCATACTAAGCACATTACCGAGTACAGATTTCATAGTGACACATTCAAATCTTCGTTCTTTCCACAACCCATCCGAGATTGGAATGCGTTGCCGAATGATATGGTCACCTGTAATTCGAATGATGCTTTTTTGGAAAGATTGCCAAATGTTGAATCGGAATAAGTGCACTGTTTTGGAAATATCTGTTTTTGTTTTGTTTCCTGTGCACATGATTTATCGGATTATAATGCATTGCCTTGTTCCTCGTTTTCAAGTTATTTTGCAACCATTTGTTACCATTTTCATTCCAGAAGTAACCTGACCGTAAACGTTTTTTAATGTGTGTATGTAATTCATCCTTGTCCTGCGAACGCCCTCCACAATGAGACTAGCATTATGTTGTAAAGAAAATAAATAATTAAAATTACTATTACTCATGTTGTTAAATGTACCGGTGATCACGGCATAAATAACTGTTTGACAAAGAGGCGCCTTTGATGTCACTGATACGACATAAAAATATTCACCTTTTCAAGCACCTTAGCTAGCTTTTATTCCCGCTTTCAGGCAGCGTTGGTAAGAATCAGTCTTGCGACAGAAAACCACCCGCGGCCCAGTGATGCGTCCTGAAGCCACAGCAATGGCAATGATTAGTAGGGAGGCCAGAGAGGCTTCCCGCGTCGCAATTCAAAACATCTTTGTTGTTTTCAACTGCGCTGGTCCACGGCCCACGTACACTGGAGGACATGCACAACTGATCCACGATGGCGACCATGGAGCAAGGAGAACTGAGTCTTGTTCCTTCGGGGCCGAGCGCCGCGACAAACAAACATTCGTTCGCTCTACTATCCTCTTTCTTGACATTCACCTCTCCTCCGATGTTTTCAAAATTGTGCGGCTTCGCGGACCTCAGTGAATTCATCCCATCGGTGGAGACGTGGGGTCCTGCACTGCATTAGGATATGCGGTATGGCTTCCCTGTCTTGCATGAAGCTATGCCGGCATTTGGCGTGCCGGATTCATTCCACAAACCCCCGCCAGATTCCGCCTAGCAAGACATAAAAAATACTTCGTCTTTATTACACGGCGTTCTTTTTCAGCAGTTGGTTCACCGAACATTAAATTTCTTCGAAAACGTTTTTGTGCATATTTTTTGCGTTCCTTTCAACACACTTGCCGATCTTGTCGTTAGCTTTTAATGGTGCACTTACTGGTTATCCACTTAATTTTCTCTCTCATTCTGCTCCGGCGTCCCTTTCCTTTTTCCCCGTTTCATTAGCAATGAATTTTTCCCGTTTATCTTCGAATTCAATGTCCCCTCACATGGTTTCATTTAACCGCAGCCATAACAGATATGCCGACTTATGTCAAAATATTATGCAGTCCGCTTAACACAGCCTATCATTCAGATCGATTCTTCTCACAGATACGAGCGGCGATAGAGGAAGCCCTGCCTCACCACTGTGCAGCAACTCACGGAAACGGAGACCAGCGAAAAGAGCAGCTGTGTCCAGTCTTCCTTTTCAGCGTCGCCTTGAGCTGTGGCCTTTCGGTGACAGCTCAAAGTGACTCACCTTCTCTTTTTCTCTTTTGCCGCTTATCTGTCAGAAGGCGAACACCACATAAGGTGCGACCAGGGGTCCTATTCCACCAGGTGTTTCAGGGAAGCAATTTTCAGAAATATGCTTTTTGGGGTAAAAATATGGCTTTTGCGGCATAGTATTACCAGTGTAGGCCGCCCGCTGCAAACACCTCGGCGCATTACAGCACTCGCTCCCCTGCAGGACAAAAAGTACAAAAGGAGAATGTTTGCAATTATACAAGAAAAATCGGCCTACCTTTCCGGGTTCCGAACTCACTCACTTCCGCCTTGCTGTTCTCCTTGGACGGCTCGGTCTCGCCCTCAGTGTGCAGACCTCGTGGCTGGAAGAGTTGCTCAACAAAACCGTAGCGTTCACGGCAATTCCCTCATGCTTCTATTCCGCTCTCTTCGCTGCCAAAAAACCATACTAGCTAGCCTTGCTAGCAAATCCAAATTCGGGTCAGGCCTAACGCGGTCCAAATCCTGGCGGGCATTCCACGAACCGAACTGACTGTCGTCCCTTGTCCCGAAAGCTTGCCTCACGTAAGGCACCACTGCAACGATATCGGGGCTAGCCTTCCGCAAGCTTGCACTCCCACTCCGCAGATGCAGCGCCGTCGCTCGCTAACCGCTCAGACGTTCGCGCTTGAGCGGAACAAAGGGAGGGACGACAAAACGTGATCATTCATATACTATTATTACTCTTGAAAATAATGCACAGAGCGAGCCAGCTAGCTACAAAACATCAACGAGATGTTCCTCGAGAGTAGGAGGGCTTCCGACTTGCTGGTTGGGGTATGGGCGCGACTTTGGCGGAGAACGTTCGCACGCACCGCATTCGTGGGGCACAGCCAACCCCGAGCATTTGCCGGGGGTGGCGGCGATGGCGCGCGAGTGCTGCGCTCGGTTTTGCTTCTCGGAACCAGAAGCCTTCCGTGTGCCTGCCGCGGGAGGCGATGAGAGCTCACGGCGACAGCTTCTCGCGACGCCGGCCGGATTTCGAAGAGACTCCTGTCGCTGCTTCCGCTTTCCCAAAAGGGAACTTACACAACGCCTCCTAAGGCCAGTTTCACATGCGTGCGATTTTCACCGGCGACGCTGCGATTTTTGCTGGCCTGGGACTGGGCAGGGCCGTCGGTCCAGAGTTCCGTCCGGTTAATATTCAGTCGCAGCGACGGTGTGTTCGCTCTGCGACTGACCAGTGGGGAGCGCCTAGACGGCGTGCGACGTGCGGTCACATGGGAGCTGTCTCCGCAGCCGAATAAAAACTGTTGATTTTAATCAAAACATACGAAGTATTGCCTTGCATCTAAAAGTACGCTGTTAATAACATCATCAACACATTCAGTGTAGCGTTTCTGTCGCGTTTAATCATGGGTTGGCTATGATAACGTCAGGCAACCTTGCCTGTACCTCCGACCGAATTCGCTGTGTACGCGTTGCATGTGAAAGCACTAGCCGAAAATCGCACCGTGGCGTCACCAACCAGGCCGACTGTTTTCGTATGTGAAACGAGTCCGACTCGTCTAGCCGGAGCTAGCGCCGCTGTCGCCACGAATAATGATGATGGATGTCGACCGCGTTGCGACGAGGGGAAACAGGTTTCCGGCATTATGCACCTTCGAATGCCATGACTAGTAGTGGCTACCAGGGTACTTTCATCATTGTAGCCTGTTTCACACTATTCTCGGCGGATAGAGTTTGCTCCCAGTTTTCCGCGAAAGCTGTGGGTGGCGGCGCCTCTGACATCACACCACTCCCAAAGGTACCACTTGCCCCCCCCCCCCCTCCCCCTCTACATCCTGAGCCTGTTAACAAACTAATGCTGTATGGTTCGTCTTCGTATCTGCAAATCGCCCTATGTATCGTAATTTTGCTTCTATTTCTGACGAGTTCAGTGCTCAGTCGCTTGCGAGATATGGGCGCAGAAATTGAAATTGCAATTGAAAATATGCAAATGACGAAATCCAGAGATCGCGGAAATTTGCGCTCATGGAACTTTATTGACCAGACCTTGGAAGAAACGAGAGCACAGAGTGCCCGTTTCTTGCAGCGATAGTCGAAGGCACTACCCTGTCACTTTCTTGAAGCACATGACATAAGTGCGTCATAACCACCATTAGCTGTCGTCCGAGCATCTTGGGATCCGGTGCCAAGACGACACTTGGGCACTGGGTGCCGGTCGCTGGGGCGCTACGGGTGGGATCCTTCCAAGTCTTCTTCAGAGGTACGCTCTTGCACAAGGGCGTATTCCGGCAGCTCTTTCTGGGTGAGGAACAGCTCTGGCGGGAAGGCGATATTCAGCGTCTTTGGTGCCTCTAAAGCCAAGTGTGCCACGGTAGCGAGGGGTTCCTTGCACTGGCCCCTCAGCCGGAAGAGATCCGGGTGGTGCCACGACAGCTCGCAAGGCAGACGGTGAAGTAAGTGGTCCTTCATGCGCGGTGGGAGGTTTAGAAAGTAAAGGCAGGTCTTATCGCTCTGTTCGCCGCGCCTGACTTCGAAGACAACTCCGGCGAATGTAGTGCCAACAAGCGTTGCGAGCACAAGCGTCAGCTGTCGCGATGACACTGAGCTGGCGCAGTATTTCTGCACTGTGGCCTCGAGCAGTTGTTCGGAGGGGCTTGTCCTGAAGGTGACCGCTTCGAAGAGCGCCTCCAGGAGGTCCTTGTTCGGACCCAGGAACGTTACAGCAGGAATGTTTTTACTCACCGCCTGCCGGCTCCAAACGGCCATTGTTTTGTAGAGATCCTGGTGGACGACTGGAGCTCCGCCCATGTTCACGGCGAGGAAGTGGAGCCTTCCGCACTGCATCTTGACTTGGCGGTAGAAGAAGCAGGTAGGCACGACCCCCAAGGCGTCGAGTTCGCGCAGTCCGACATTTCTGGCTCCCCTGCTGATGATGGTGTTCTTTGGAGCTTCTTCGCAAGGTGCTTTCGCCAACCGAAGATCTGTCCACGGCACGTTCTTGAGCCCGATCCTAGGCTGCCCATCCTTCGAGCTACTCAGCTCTGCGTCCCCTGTCGCGTTGTTGCTCTGATTTCTTGCAGAGTGTATTCTCTTCAAAAAGTCCGCAAATTCGCGACTGTATTGCTGCAGATCAGGCAAGTCGCGACAGTCGACGAGAGCATACGCTTCTCGGAAAGCATCCATGGCAGCAATCATCACATCCTGTACCAGGTCTTCGCTGCGGTACGCACTCGCGAACTTGACAGTGGCGGTCGGGGTAATGCGGCACACTGCTCGCGTCCTCTTGGGCATCATGCGTTGAAGTCGCCAGCAGCTTAGAGGGGTGAGACGAGCCTTCACCATCAGAGAAGGCCGTGAGGGAACACCGCTGAAGGCTGTAAGGTCTCCCACGAAATCGTCGATTCCGCTGAGAAGCCCCATCCTTGGACGCAACACAGTCTTATGTTTTCCCCCTTCGTCGGCGAAGAAATCTTTTCCTCTTGTGGCCTCTGAGAGCCAAGGGCTGCGCGCCAACTGGTACTTGTTGGAATAGAGGAGCGCAGGACACTGGATGGGAAGTCCAAATTCTTCGTACATTTCTAGCACGGTGATGATGTCCACAACGGGACCGGGCATGGAGGACTCACTGTGCGATCGCTGCTCGCCCCGGGAATTGCTGGGGTGAATTCCGGTGGCCGCCGAAGCCAAAGCACGACGCTTTTTCCCACTGTTTCGCCTTGGCATGGTCTTGGTGCTGCTGCTGTTTCGAGGTAGGAAGGTAGGTAGGCCTCAACGTCAGCCGGCACGCGTGACACGGCTTCGTAGCCTTCGTCGTCGTTTTCTGCAGCGCGTGCCACGGGGTGTGGCTCTGAGGTCGAGGCATGAAAATGGCGTAAATTTCGTAATGTTA
Organism: Amblyomma americanum; assembly: GCF_052857255.1. NCBI lineage: Eukaryota > Metazoa > Arthropoda > Arachnida > Ixodida > Ixodidae > Amblyomma > Amblyomma americanum. Next base: position 40,289,448 of record NC_135497.1, read on the forward strand.
AAGCTCCGCCTCGATAGTAAGAGATGGAGGGCAATATCGGCAAAAAATTGAATTTTACAATTTTAATGCCAAAATATGTCAGCATTCCTGGAAAATATTTCCACCAAGTGTCAACCTCAGATCTGCACCAGAAGCCATTCAAAAAGGGCGCCGAACATCGTGGCCTCACCTACCCGCTGAAATTTTTTTGTGATGCAATTTCGCGTTTCCTTTGTTACTCTTGATTTAACAACTCATAAAAGCATTTGCTTTGTTAAATATTGACAGAACAGGCTATTCCACTTTCCACCTTTTGTTTGGTAGGCACCCCACCTTGCCTTTGGAGACACTCTTGCCGCCTTTTCAGTCACTCTCCCCCCCGCCTATGACCACCGCCACCAGACAGTCGGATATAACCCCGGATCACTCGTCCTTCTCTGGACGCCGTTGGTCTCTCCGAGAAGCTCCTCTCTCACTACCGTAGCCCTTACCGTGTGGTGCGCCGTGTCACTGACGTGAACTATGAGATTGCTCCCCTTCCGTCCTCGCCGTCGTCCTACTGCCCCACCACCGACGTCGTCCACGTATGCCGCCTTATAAACCTTATGACGACGCTCATACGTGGCCACCCTAACGCCGAGACGGCGTTCCATCAGCCGGGGGTCCTGAAGCGGGCAGACGACGACGACGACATTGAGCGAGTGAACGAGCGGACGCAGACGAAGACGACGACGAAGTGCTGGCTGTGCTCACGGTGCCCCTCGCAGCTGTTCCCTTCGCTTGTGTAAATAACTGCAAATATATTCTTTCCCGCAATATATTTAGAAATATAATGGATAGTTAATTCAGCGTTTTCTTTAGTTCGGTTAACGCCGCCGCGGCGCTGCGTTACTTGGGATAGTATCGGAGACGCGCTTTTGGCGCGAAACGTTTCTTCACGTCTGATGCGTCTGGTCGGCGTTCGAGAGTTCTGATCAAGCGCGCATATTTCGTTGCTCTTTAGCCAGATCGCAGGCGTTGTTTGTGTGAAAAGTGTACTCTGCTAGTAGAAATGCCTCGTTTTTGTCCGAACCCACGCAAGAAGCGCAAATTATGTGCAAAGCTCTGCCGAGCGCAGCACTTTCTGCACTTCTAACCAGGTTGGAAGCACACAGGAAGTGAATGTGCGATTTTCATATGCTATGCGGTCCATAGAAAGTGTCAGACAAAGTGGGGCGCTGCTGTGTGCACTCACGAACATGCCGCCACGTTCTGCACCAATGGCATCCTACAGCAAGAAAATTCTTGAGGCTTGAAGAAAGCACACAAGCTGCAGCAGCTGAAGTGAAGGCAGATGCTGCGGACGGACGCATTGTTGTGACTGTAGACAGCACGTAGATGAAGAGGGGACATTCATCGTTATACGACGTTGTACCAGTCATTTCTGCCAACACAGGAAAGGTGCTTGACTGTAAAATTGAAAGAAAGTTTTGTATCTTGTGGGCCAGGGGCCAACACAACGATGAAAGCCAACGCCTTTGTGAAGTGACACATATAGCTCCAATGGCGTAATGCAGGCGAGTGAATAATAATAATAATAATAATTGGTTTTTTGGGGAAACGAAATGGCGCAGTATCTGTCTCATATATATATCGTTGCACACCTGAAGCGCGCCGTAAGGGAAATGATGAAGGAGGGAGTGAAAGAAGAAAGGAAGAAAGGGGTGCCGTAGTGGAGGGCTCCGGAATAATTTCGACCACCTGGGGACCTTTAACTTGCACTGGCATTGCACAGCACACGGCCACCTTAGCGTTTTGCCTCCATAAAAACGCAGCCGCCGCGGTCGGCTTCGAACCCGGGAATTCCGGATAAGTAGCCGAGCGCGCTGACCACTGAGCCACCGCGGCGGGTAGGCGAGTGGTGCAGTGAAGGTTTTCAAGCGGTCTGCGGGGACCCATGGACTCATGTACTACACAACATACATTGGGGACGGTGACAGCAAATCTTTTTTATTTGTTAAGTTAGCCAATCCGTACGACTGTGACGACGTGAATAAACATGAATGTATAGGCCACGTACAGAACAGCCTGGGAACAAGGCTGCGCAACAACGCCTCAGCGCCAAAAACCGCCAAAAATTTTATTATGGCCAAGCCATGGATACAAGACAACACAAACAGTCTTGATGCTGTGCGCAAAGTTGTTTGGGCGATATACTTCCACAAACTGTCGAGTGATGCAAATTCACTACAAGGTCTTTGTCCAATAGGGGAGTCTTCGTGGTGTGGTTACAACCGCTGCGCTGCCCTGCGCTCCCAGATGTGTACCAGCACAAGAGCACAATTCGAGAAGCGATCAAACCTGCCTTTCGAAGCACTTGCTGCTCATGAGCTGCTCAGAAAGTGTCTCCATTTGAGGACCCAGAACACCAATAAGTTTTTGAATAATTTGATTTGGTGTAGGTGCCCAAAGACCTCGTAAGTTGGAGTATCTACAGTAAAAGCCGCTGTCTGTGATGCTATAAATTGTTACAATGACGGTAACAATGCTAGCAAAAAAGTACTTCAAGCTCGCGGTGTCACACGAGGCATGTTGTGCGATGCTGAGCGAAGCCGGAAGACCGAGACAGAATAACCAAGACAGGCTTTCAAGTTTCTACTGAAAGCAAGAAAAGAAGGCAGGCAGATGCAAGTCATAGAAAAGGGTCTACCAGGCAGTCTCCAGAGAAAATGCTGAATACTGTGCATGCGTGGCATTTTAGGCCAGCTTGGCTGAAAGTAAATCATTGAACTGCGATTTCTCATATCACGTTTTCGGCTAACAAAAGCAACATTTTCTCTGCATCCGCTCTAGTTTCTGCAGAGATTTTTTGGGAGATCTTTCTGAAGAGTAATACAGCGTTCTGAACCAAATAAACTGCGTTCTCAGAAACACTTTTTTTATTGACACTTTTCTCCGTGGAAAAAGGTTAAAATTTTAGCGTTTGTTAATAATAATGGTTTTTTGGGGAAAGGAAATGGCGCAGTATCTGTCTCATATATCGTTGGACACCTGAACCGCGCCGTAAGGGAAGGGTGAGGGAGGGAGTGAAAGAGGAAATAAAGAAGAAGGTGCCGTAGTGGAGGGCTCTGGAATAATTTCGACCACCTGGGGATCTTTAACGTGCACCGACATCGCACAGCACACGGGCGCCTTAGCGTTTTTCCTCCATAAAAACGCAGCCGCCGCGGTCGGGTTCGAACCCGGGTTGTTATGTACACATTTTTCAAACAGCAATCGTTATAGCCATCATTCTTGTTTTCGTTCAGAACAGAGCCCTACGTATATATAGAACACCTATAAAATGTTTCAGGGGTGTGCTTGTAAAAACTTTTCTAAAAAAGTTCCTTCAGCTCAGAGTCTGGAGAGGGAAACAAAACCGCACAGTCCCGAACAGCGACGAGCTTAGGCTCAACGTCTACCTAGAGGGAAAACCCATACCAGAGAAAACACTCATAAGAATCTTGGGCATGTGGATACAATCAAACCAACGGTGTACACATGCACTTGCTCTACTCAAAGCTTCCACCCTACAAGTTGCCCGCATGATCACGCGCGTCTCCCATAAACGCTCGGGCATGCGAGAAGAAGACACGCTAAAGCTGGTCAGGAGCCTGGTGATCAGCCGAGTCACCTACAGTCTTCCATACTGCAACCAAATCAAAAGCGAAATCCAACAAATCGATGCGATTATACGCAAACATACGAAACAGCACTCCATGTACCGCAATGCACATCCACAGAGAAGCTTTTAGCACTAGGACTTCATAACAACTTTGAAGAACTGAGAGAGGCACAACACGTCGCCCAGCTGCAGAGACTACAGCAGACTCCGTCTGGCAGGGAGCTTCTGCAGAAGTTGGGATGCAACGAACAAATACAAGTAATCCAGCGAACCGCGACTATCCCGGACGGCATACGGGGCACAATTAGAGTGACCCCCATCCCCAAGAACATGGACACCAACCTACACGAAGAACGCAGAGAGGCGAGAGCCGAGTACATCCAAAAATCACTAGCCCGCCAGACAACAACGGTGTATGTGGACGCAGCCACATACCCCAGAAGGACGGGACAAAACAACCCCAACGCGGTAGCGGCTGTGATAAACTCGGACATGCGGGAAATCATCAGCGCGTCGCTACGGGACTGCACGGTAGTCGAGGCTGAAGAAGTGGCCGTCGCTCTAGCGGCAGCGGAGGGCTACCGGACTAAGCGATCCTTAACAATACTAACCGACTCTCAAACGGCATGCCGAAACTTCATGTTAGGCAGAATAGGTCACAGAGCGCTCCGCATACTCCGCTCTGGGGACCGAACTAAACTAAGCACAGAAGAAGAACCAATAAAACATACGATAGTATGGACGCCGGGACACGCGGAAGTGGAAGGCAACCAAGCGGTCGACAGGGTAGCTCGAGGGTGAACTTTTTACCGAGCTCCCCCCACAAGCAACCTCGAGGAAGCCGAACCTACAAACCACTACAAGGGCTGCAGGAAACGGTACCCCCCACCACATAAATCTCTCTCCAGGGAAGACGCCGTCGCCTGGAGGCTGCTACAGACGGGCTCATACCCGAATTTAAATACACTCAACAAAATACAACCCACACAATACACAGACAAATGCCCATGGTACCATGAAACACCCACGCTCTATCACGTAATGTGGGCCTGCCAGAAAATAGAGGTGGCACCAAAAATACCAAACCCGAGTGCGGAGCAATGGGAAGGAATGCTCTCCAGCGACCGTCGGCACGTCCAACTTGGGCTAATCCGATGAGCACAGCTGGCAGCGGCATCCAGCGGAGCCCTGGACTAGGGGCAGACGACCATTGCTAAGAAGACGGACGACACACCTGACTCCGCCAAATTGCTCACCTACTCTCTAGAGCTCAATAAACGTTTTCCTTCCGTCCTTCAGCCTAGAGGAGAAAAATAAATAAATAAAATAGTTTCTTGAAAAGTTTTCAAAAGTTTTGTGAATCTTCTGCATGCTGTTGGCAGACGTTCATAGCAAATATCCCTTGAAAATTCATCTCAATTCTTAAAAAAAACAGCGAAGATATTGGCCGTCGTAGCTGAACACCTATTATCATTGTCCATTCCCCCTTAACGATGAGGTAAGAACCGTTTATTTAAGCATGAATTAAGAGTCTGAAATAGAAAACACTAAATTGTTTAATATTCTGCCAGAAAGTACCCCGCATGGCGTCATTTGTCTCGATTGATCTCCTCATCATCAGCCTGATTACGCCCACTGCAGGACAAAGGCCGACCAATCAATCAACAAAAAAGCCGCCGCGGTGGCTGAGTATTATGGCGCCCAGCTGCTGGCCCGAAAGACGCGGGTTCGACCCCGGCCACGGTGGTCGAATTTCGATGGAGGCGAAACTCTAGAGGCCCGTGTACTGCTTGACGTCAGTGCACGTTAAAGAACCCGAGATGGTCGAAATTTCCGGAGCCCTTGACTACGGCGTCTCTCATAGCCTGATTCGTTTTGGAACGTTAAAACCCCATAAACCAAACCAACCAATCAACAAAGGCTTTTCTCATATCTGACCAATTAACCCTGTCCTGTGCCAGCTGCGGTCACCCTATCCCGGCAAAGTTCTTAATTTCATCCGTCTACCCAACTTTTTGCCGCCCCTGCTCCCCTTCCCTTCTCTTGGAATCCAGTCTGGTACCCTTAAGGACCATCGGTTATCTTGTCTTCGCATTACATGCCATGCCTAACGACATTCCTTCCTCTTGATTTCGGCTAGGATGTCATTAACCCGTGTTTGATCCCTGGCCCACCCTGCCCTCTTTCTGTCTCTTAGGGTTACACGCATCATTTTTCTTTCCATGGCTCGCTGCGCTGTCCTTAAGTTGAACCATTTTGGTTAACCTGCACCTTTCTGCACCATAGATGAGTGCCGGTAAGATACAGCTGTTATATACTTCTCTCTTGAGGGATATTGGCAAACTGCCAGTCATGATCGGAGTGACCTCCTGAGTGATTGAGCAAGACAATGTTATCAGCGAATCGCAGATTACCTAGGCATTCTCTATTAACAACTGTTCCCAACTGTTCCCAATACAAGCCATTGAATACCTCCTGTAAACAGGCGGTGTATAGCATTGGCGAGATCGCGTCTCCCTTCTTGACACCCTTTCTCATTCGAATTTTATTGCTCACTTTATCCATAACTTCGGTACTAGTGCACCCTCTATAGATGTCTCCCAGTATTTTTACAAAAGTCTCTTCTACACCCTGATTCCGAAATGCTTGCATGACTGCTCAAGTTTCGACTTAATCAAATGCTTCGCTTAATTTATAAAGGCTATATATAGGGGTTGATTATAATCTTCGCATATTTACACTATCAGCCATCTGATTGATAGTGTGATTTTGGTCTACTATTGTCGAGCACCCTTTACGATAGCCTGCCTGATCATTTTGTTGATTGAAGTTTTCGGTTGTCTTGACTATAATAGTGATTACCTTTTAGGCAACGGACAGTAAGCTGATCGGTCTAATTTTTCAAGTCCTTGATGTCTCCTTTGTGATGTATTAAGATAAATGTTAGCTTTTTCCGAGCTTCTGCTACGCTCGAGGTCATAAGGCATCTTGTATTCTGTGTGGCTCGTTTTCGTATAGCACATTCTCCCCTCTGTCTTTCCACGGATCTGCTTTTACCTGATCTCCACTCCTACTAACTCTAATAACTCACCCCTGCTATTCCAAGAGCGTATGCTATAGTCACCTACTGTCTGGTGTCCAGCCTGCTTTTTTCCTACATTGGTAGGGAAGTCATCCAATAGTACATTGTACTCCTTTTTACTTAATTTTACTCATTACCGATTCGACGTCTACATTGAAGCTTTCGGCGATATGGTCATTATGGCTGGATGTAGGCGCGAAAGCCTATACCACCTTGTACCTCTTGTGACGCTTAATTAGTATAGCTGCCGACCTCTCGTTAATATTATGTAATTCCTCTATGTTGCCAGCTATATCCTGATTGATGAAGAATTCCACAACTAGTTCACGTCTGTCCGCTAATCCACGATAGCACATGGCACGTGCCCGCCCTTTAATACTTCTGTCCTCCTAACACGCTAATCCCAATTTTATCCCATTTAATATCATCTATATCCTCTAACAGCACTGCTAGACTAGCCTCACTGAATAATGTTCTAAAGCTACACGCTGCCAGGTTCAGTTTCCAATGGCGGCCTGTACGAAGGCATAAATTCTTAGCAAACTCCGCGGCGTCCAAGTTGTGACCGCAGCCTTGGTCAGCTGCTCCGCAGCCGCTGGGGACTGATGGCCGATGCTTAATTGGTTTCTTCATAGAGAACAAGGGTGGCCTAATCCCGTTGTGGTGCGGGAGTGCGTTTTCGGTTCCGGTCACCGAGAGCAGGCCGCACCCCGGGCCTGGTCATGCAGTTCCATCGACACGCGGAGATTTATTTTTCTTTTAAATCCGGCGGAGAATTGCGCGGAACCGAAATTCGAGGTCTGGTCTTCTTGCATGTGAGACGAATATTCCACCCCCTCCCCCCATTGGAGTCTAGAGTAATGGTAAACGGGCACCCTGAGTTATTAACGTGTTTTTGAATTATTCTGTATTGATCGCTTGACTGGCACGCAGAGTTCACTGCTCGCGCGATATGATGGTGGACGATATATCGACATTTTCGCGTCGAACGTGTGTCACGAGCAATAGTAGGTGCCTCAGTCTACACGACTTGGCTCTATATAGACAAGCGTCAGGCCTTGGCTTCAATGAGATGCGGCGACGCTGGCCTAATAATAATAATAATTGGATTTTTGGGGAAAGGAAATGGCGCAGTATCTGTCTCATATATCGTTGGACACCTGAACCGCGCCGTTAGGGAAGGGATAAGGGAGGGAGTGAAAGAAGAAAGGAAGAAGGAGGTGCCGTAGTGGAGGGCTCCGGAATAATTTCGACCACCTGGGGATCTTTAACGTGCACTGACATCGCACAGCACACGGGCGCCTTAGCGTTTTTCCTCCATAAAAACGCAGCCGCCGCGGTCGGGTTCGAAGCCGGGAACTCCGGATCAGTAGTCGAGCGCCCTAACCACTGAGCCACCGCGGTGGGTAACGCCGGGTCAACGTCAGCATTGACTTTCGTTGCGAGTGCAAAATGCGGGACCGACCGCATTAGGTGCGCTGCACTACCATAATTTTGGACCGTGATTCACGGCATAGCGATAAATTTATGTGCGGTTACTTGCGGTGCAAGGCAGATTAAAGGATGTGGCATAAGTTTCCACAAGTTCATTGCAGTCAGGCGCTAAAGTGGCAGAGGCCAGGAGCAGGACAAGTTTCGCGGCGGGTCGGCTTCGCGGCTCGCATTTCATTTTGCGGGTCGGCTTCGCGGCTCGCATTTCATTTTTGCACTTCAAAGTTTTATGACCTGAGGCAATAAACATCGCTTCAAAAAAAAATCCATCAGTTTGCGTCTCTTAATCCGCATCTTTGCTCTTCGGTCCCGTGGCGAACAGAGCAAGAATCAAGCAACTCCTGCAACTCGTTTGCATTCTGTCGTGCTGTCAGCGAAAGTTTAGGTGCAACGTCCGGTGTGTTTGTGATATTAAGTTGAACGCAGGGGAGCATTTTCAGACGCTAATCACGTTGACAACGTGTCGGGCATCACCTCGGGCAAAAAAATCAATGTGGGTTAGCTCAGCTATTCCAGAATGTACAATTTAAATCTGTCGGCGTTAATTGTGTTGGCGTTGGCGTTGACAACGTTCTAGACGCCGATTATTTTGAGGCTTTAAAGGAAGGGCTCATCACTGGCTCCCTGGGTCAGTGGACGCCTCAACCGCGATTTGAGGTACGTGACGGTGCTGAGAGAGATGTGGGCTGCATGAATTAGCGCTGACAACGTTGTGGCAGACACGCGGCACTGCAGCAATAGGCCGCCGCGTTCATTGGGTGACCAACCTCTCGCGATCAACCATTAACTGCCACTTGCCAGGGTGGCAGGGTGGGCGTGCTGCCTATCCAGCGTGCGGAACGCAGTCAAAGCAAGTTTTTGCAGTTGGACACCAACGCCACATACAAAAAAGCGAGATTGAGGTGTCCGCTGACCCACAGAGCCAGTTGTGCTCCTCTCATTTGGTTAAAATCAACGGCCTCTACAACTTTGTCAACGCCAATGAACCGAATGATCGCTGGCGGCTCACTGGTTTTTTTTTTTTTTTTTGAGGAAAGGAAATGAGGCAGTAACATTCTCACATATCTCCACCGATGGACACCCGAACTGCGCAGTAAGGGATGGGATTGAGGAGGGAGGGAAAGAAGAAAGGAAGAAAGAGTAAATTGAAAATTAGATTTTGAGGGAAGGCTCGGCGCGGCGAAGCGGCGGAACACCTGTGGTTGGGTGTAACTCGCTGGCTCGGTGGCGCATGCGCAGTAGTGACTAAGGACGCTTGCATGAAATGGTGGTGGTGGTAGTGGTTTTATTAAAATAATAGTAAAAAGGAAGGAAAAGATTTTTGCTAGCCCCGGCATCTGCTATCGATACTGAAGCACCTGAGCTAGGGCAGCGGAAATAAAGGACAGCAGGCAGAGTGGAGAAATGAAATGAAAGAGGTGAGGGGACAGGAATAGAGGACAGGGGGAGAAGTAATATGTACAAACTATTTACATAATAAGAAATGTGTCCAGGTTGTGCGCGTGATTAGTTCATTTTAGAGGAATTAAATCACACACGCGCACAGCACTGTGTAGGTTACAACTGGAGTGGGGCGTCCAGTTATTAATCGTTCAAGGTAGAACTCGCGGAGCGTTCGGTCACTGCGTTTAACTACCGGACGGAGAACAGACGGGACGTCAAGCCCGTGTGTTCGAGGAATGCACAGAGGCTCACCAAAGTTCGCTCACGAGTGCGCGCACTGCCCTGCGGCCACAATAGCGTCTTGATGGAGTCTGGTAGTATGCCCTGCGCCCTATAGGCCACGAGCATATCGCGACGAGCATCGGCGAACGCGGAGCAGCGAAGGAGCAGATGTTCTAGTGTTTCCACTGCACCGCATCCGTCACACACATCACTCGTCGCGATTCCGTGACGCACCCGTCGTTCCCCGGGCCACACGCAGCCAATGCGCGCGCGGAGTATCATTGCACGTTGCGACCGTGTAAGTGCGCGACAGCCGGTGACGCTGTCGATGCGCTCACCTCCCGCGATGCGTGGGTCGGGGTGCTGCTTTCGGAGATGGTCGTGAATGGCCGCACGCACGTCCTCCAGCGCAAGGGGCAGATCGCTGGCAGGTAGTTGGTGTGCAGCGGTCGCGAGGTCGTCAGCTTCTTCGTTGCCGGCGATGCCGCAGTGACCGGGCACCCATGAAATGCGCCGCTGACTAGCCTAGTGTAGCTTTCGCTGCAAAAAAAAGACAAAACAGAAACTAACAAAACAGAAAAACCCGACCGCGGCGGCTGCGTTTATATGGAGGAAAAACGCTAAGGCGCCAGTGTGCTGAAGCGATGTCAGTGCACGTTAAAGATCCCCAGGTGGTCGAAATTATTCCGGAGCCCTCCACTACGGCACCTCTTCTTCCTTTCTTCTTTCACTTCCCTCTTTATCCCTTCCCTTACTGCGCGGTTCAGGTGTCCAATAATATATGAGACAGATACTGCGCCATTTCCTTTCCCCCAAAACCAATTATTATTAAACTACCCGTTGCCTCCGGCGTTCACAGCGAGCCGCTAAGTGCGCGACGTTCCAAGCTGCACCGGGCTCGAGTAAGTAGCACGCACGACGCGTAGCTTTTTCTCTACCCTCCCTTTCGCGAGCTACAACAAGTGTGTCGTTTCGACGCCTGCCCAACAACACTAGGATCTCGGCAAAGTGACACAGTGTTATTCCCAGATTATTACAATTTTCCCATTGCAGGTCGATCGCCACCTGGTGGACACATCAAATACCACACCAAAGGCAACTCCGATCAAGCAGAACGCGCACATATGAATGTAAATTCTAAAAAAAGAAGCAAAATAATTATTTACAACGTAGCAGAGTGTACGTAAATTTCGATTGGAGCTCTAGGAAATGTCTGTGCACGCGCTTGTACAGCTCTCTGATTGCATTTGCCTTATTCAAAATAGCTACATGACTTAAGTGTTCAGTCATTTCCGCGGTCTCCGGAGTGAAGCGGCGCGGCGAAAATAGGTAACACATCATAAAAATAAGCTTCATCGTGTGAAAAAGCTGCTTCACGTCGCGCAGATATCGCGTTGGCTTATTTTGCACTAGCAGTCGGCTATGGTGTATCGGCACAGAAGTTGAGAACTGTGGACCAATAGTTTCTAGCCATACCTCGCGCTTTCATCCGCTGTTACTTGCCGCCAACTAGGAGCGGAGAGGCACCCGATGAAGCACTCCGCCTTCCAATTCCTTCCCGCGAACAGGTCGATAAAGTGCATAACTACTCTCCGGGCTTCCACAAAAATGTTTCTAACCAAAAGAGACGCGCACGCTTTGAAATATTTGCATAGGCGAGTTGGTTTCGAAGGCAACGTCGCTCGGCGCAGTAGAGGCATGTAGCGCCTTTGCCTACACCCCGCGTCGTTAACGACCCCAGCGCCACCTTTGTTTACAAACATGGCGAGAGCTTCTTCGGTGTTGTGTTAAGCGGGCTCCACCAGGTTTCTGTAGAGGCTGGTGCTGAGTTTTTCATTACGCACTGATACTTCCACATCAAGGAAATTTTTGGTTGAAGCCGAGTAAGAGAAGAAAAGTGAGACATAGGTATAAACGGTTAAATTCTACAACTAGCGTATCAAGTTATGCCTCCGGGATCCCAGACAACCCGGCCGTCATCATTATATCTCCTGTAGAAGAACGGCTTTAAAGTGGTGCTATCTGTGAACGCGGTTTCAAGACAACCCATAAAATATTAGCATATGCCCTATTTTTGTACCCATAGAAGTTCCGTTCAACTGAGCGTAGAGTACATCGTTGAATTCAAAATATTTAAATTCAAGTATTAGTCGTGGCAGAGTGCGTAAAGTGGAGCTATCAACGGCTGTGTCGAGGCAGTGCTCATCATAAGCTTTCACTATAAACAGGATGCCATCCTCACGTGGTATATTTGTGCAAAGCGAAGCTACATCTAGCGTGACAGGAAGGGAATCAGACGGAATGTTAAGGTCCTTGATATCGGCGGGGAAGTGAAGGGTATCCTTTACAAACGAAGTAATCTTGACGGGAATAATAACAATGAGTGATTCGACATAACTTGAGAACATTTCCGTAACTTCTCCAACATCACAGACGATTGGGTCGGCGTGAGTTCTGTTTATGCATCTGGGACAGTCAGTAATATCTACTGGCGACTGGACTACGCGGGACTAGCGAGAGAAACATTTCTTTTTACAGTAATTTTTGCCAGCTCTCTTGAGGCCGTCCATAGTGCTGCTCATTTCTGATTTGTATTTCGATGCCGGGTCGCTGTAGAGAACAGCGGAAAGTTTGTTTTGCATATGCATCGTAGCGCACGGAAATGGGGACAGCAGACGGGAATCCAAGACAAGCGCTATCCTTGGTGCCCTACGATGACAGCCGAGGAGATTTTAGAAAGTTCTGTCGTCAAGTTGCCTCAGGGCCTCACGTACGTAATCGGACACGTCTAAAACAACTGTGGCACCCCATCTGTCAGCCGGCTGAATTATAACATCTGAGGACGCCGCCAGCTTTGTTATCGCTCTGAATTCTTCATTCGATATGTTACGCCGAAAAGACGTTGGTACATTGTAGGCTTGGAAATTGTCACGTTGTACGGCATAGATATTCATATGAATTCATTGTAACGAAGCGTGTGATGGCACCAAGGACGAACTCTGCTTGTCGATTCCCGGCTGCTGCAACAGACGAGCAAAACTAAAACTCGCTATGCGACCATATTTATTGCGCTGGGCTGAAGTAGTCCAGTGTTTAAGGGAAGGTAATCTACTTTCTATGTCCCTGGTGCTATGGCGATAGTGTAAATGCTCCCTATGCCTGAGCATGGGTCCAGAGCTATCAAAGTCTGAAATTAGCCGTATCTACAGGCGGCAGGACAAAAGTTGAGGCCATGGGACAGGATGCTTATTTCGGCGCTTGAAAGGCTAATGCTAGATAACTTTACGGAGCTAGTACAGGGCGAGGAGTTAGATTCTGTCCTTGCATAAGTCTGGAAATGAGGGTTGTAGCCGCAATGCGGCAGGGCAACCGATGGGGCAATGCAGTCGCGCTTAAATTATTTAGTTTTGATACTTACGTGGTCTTTTTCAATTCGTACTTGCCTATAACATGGCTAATTCCCGTTCATAAGGCGCGTACAACGTGATCAGCTGTTTTTCCTTGTTAATAAACATTTGGCTGTGTAATCATAATAATCAATTAGAACCCCGGCAAGGTCACATATAGCTTTGCTTAAATCCATTTCCTATCTAGTCTTGCTATGAACACGCATTTAAAACACACACACACACACGCACGCACACGCGCAAGTTCGCTAGATATGTGAGTCGGCCTTAAGCTCACGTTGATGCTCGGCCTTCTTCAGCTGGCTGTCTTCGGATCTATCGCGTTTCCGTCACACTCCACGGACCCCATAGCCCGCTTGCACAAAGCAAATTAGTTCAGTTCCCAATGCTGTCTCATTCGCAGCATAAAACCTTCGTTGATTTTTGCACAAGAAGGGCGCTTAATTGGCTCACAGCCGGCGCACACAGCCATGGGGCCAGGGTGGACATGCAGGTGCAGCGTGTAGCCGTCGAAGTGATAGTCTCATTACTGGCAGTGGCTGCCGAGCGCAAATGAAGCGGCTACAGCGTACGGACAAATAGCGGCAAAATCGCGTAAAAAAAACGTGAACAGAATGTGAACAGAAAAGTGGCCACCGTGGTAGAGTTGAGGATTATCAACACAATTTATGCATTGCTTTCTTGTTGAATTGATGTGGAAATTAGGGGGTGGTTCAACAAATCATTCTGAATTTCGGCTGTGGTAAAAAAAATTCCTACGATTAGATTCGTATTTCACCAGATGAGACACGTTCTCCGTGATCGTGTCTCCTTGCCTGACACCCTTGCTTATTGGAATTTTATTGCTGACTTTATGGAGGACTATGGTAGCTGTACAGGTCCTATATATATCTTCCAGTATTTTCAAATAAGGTTCATCTGCAAACGGACTCCGCAATGTCTGTATAACTGCTGAGGTTTCCACTGAGTCAACTGCTTTCTCATAATCAATGAGCGCCCATCCGTCTATTCTTCATTCTCATATTATTACCGCCATTACCGCGATTACTGGGGTCCATAGGCATGTTTCATATATAACATCTAAGGCACTTACTGCGCTCTATTCGCTGAAGCGTTACTTAACATCTTCTGCACCTGACAACAAATTATTACCGTATACCTCACTTGTTCGTTCACTACAAGAATATAGCATAATTTTGTTGGTTTCCGTCAACTAACCACTGCATTGATCAATTAAATAGCTTTCAGCGAAAGACAATTAGATTAATCTATAACAAGTACCACCGTAGCGATACCCCTACAGCAGTTTTACGCAAAGCTGGTCTTCAAACAATACAAAATAGGGCCAAATTCTAGCGGCTAGAGTTTCTTTTTCTGCTTTTAAAAGATGCTTTCACGATAGATAAAAATAAGCACTTGTCATTTTCTAAATCATTAAACTCGAGAACAAGGCATACTAAGCACATTACCGAGTACAGATTTCATAGTGAAACATTCAAATCTTCGTTCTTTCCACAACCCATCCGAGATTGGAATGCGTTGCCGAATGATATGGTCACCTGTAATTCGAATGATGCTTTTTTGGAAAGATTGCCAAATGTTGAATCGGAATAAGTGCACTGTTTTGGAAATATCTGTTTTTGTTTTGTTTCCTGTGCACATGATTTATCGGATTATAATGCATTGCCTTGTTCCTCGTTTTCAAGTTATTTTGCAACCATTTATTACTATTTTCATTCCAGAAGTAACCTGACCGTAAACGTTTTTTAATGTGTGTATGTAATTCATCCTTGTCCTGCGAACGCCTCCACAATGAGACTAGCATTATGTTGTAAAGAAAATAAATAATTAAAATTACTATTACTCATGTTGTTAAATGTACCGGTGATCACGGCATAAATAACTGTTTGACAAAGAGGCGCCTTTGATGTCACTGATACGACATAAAAATATTCATCTTTTCCAGCACCTTAGCTAGCTTTTATTCCCGCTTTCAGGCAGCGTTGGTAAGAATCAGTCTTGCGACAGAAAACCACCCGCGGCCCAGTGATGCGTCCTGAAGCCACAGCAATGGCAATGATTAGTTTGGACACCAGAGAGGCTTCCCGCGTCGCAATTCAAAACATCTTTGTTGTTTTGAACTGCGCTGGTCCACGGCCCACGTACACTGGAGGACATGCACAACTGATCCACGATGGCGACCATGGAGCAAGGAGGACGGAGTCTTGTTCCTTCGGGGCCGAGCACCGCGACAAACAAACATTCGTTCGCTCTACTATCCTCTTTCTTGACATTCACCTCTCCTCCGATGTTTTCAAAATTGTGCGGCTTCGCGGACCTCAGTGAATTCATCCTATGGACGGAAACGACCGTGGGGTCCTTCACTGCATTAGGATATGTGGTATGGCTTCCCTATCTTGCATGAAGCTATGCCGGCATTTGGCGTGCCGGATTCATTCCACAAACCCCCGCCAGATTCCGCCTAGCAAGACATAAAAAATACTTCGTCTTTATTACACGGCGTTCTTTTTCAGCAGTTGGTTCACCGAACATTAAATTTCTTCGAAAACGTTTTTGTGCATATTTTTTGCGTTCCTTTCAACACACTTGCCGATCTTGTCGTTAGCTTTTAATGGTGCACTTACTGGTTATCCACTTAATTTTCTCTCTCATTCTGCTCCCGCGTCCCTTTCCTTTTTCCCCGTTTCATTAGCAATGAATTTTTCCCGTTTATCTTCGAATTCAATGTCCCCTCACATGGTTTCATTTAACTGCAGCCATAACAGATATGCCGACTTATGTCAAAATATTATGCAGTCCGCTTAACACAGCCTATCATTCAGATCGATTCTTCTCATAGATACGAGCGGCGATAGAGGAAGCCCTGCCTCACCACTGTGCAGCAACTCACGGAAACGGAGACCAGCGAAAAGAGCAGCTGAGTCGAGTCCTTCTTTTCAGCGTCGCCTTGAGCTGTGGCCTTTCGGTGACAGCTCAAAGTGACTCACCTTCTCTTTTCTTCTTTTGCCGCTTATCTGTCAGAAGGAGAACACCACATAAGGTGCGACCAGGGGTCCTATTCCACCAGGTGTTTCAGTGAAGCAATTTTCAGAAATATGCTTTTGGGGGTAAAAATATGGCTTTTGCGGCATAGTATTACCAGTGTAGGCCGCCCGCTGCAAACACCTCGGCGCATTACAGCACTCGGCTCCGCTGCAGGACAAAAAGTACAGAAAGGAGAATGTTGTCAATTATACAAGAAAAATCGGCCTACCTTTCCGGTTTCCGAACTCACTCACTTCCGCCTTGCTGTTCTCCTTGGACGGCTCGGTCTCGCCCTCAGTGTGCAGACCTCGTGGCTGGAAGAGTTGCTCAACAAAACCGTAGCGTTCACGGCAATTCCCTCATGCTTCTATTCCGCTCTCTTCGCTGCCAAAAAACCATACTAGCTAGCCTTGCTAGCAAATCCGAATTCGGGTCAGGCCTAACGCGGTCCAAATCCGGGCGGGCATTCCACGAACCGAACTGACTGTCGTCTCTTGTCCCGAAAGCTTGCCTCACGTAAGGCACCACTGCAACGATATCGGGGCTAGCCTTCCGCAAGCTTGCACTCCCACTCCGCAGATACAGCGCCGTCGCTCGCTAACCGCTCAGACGTTCGCGCTTGAGCGGAACAAAGGGAGGGACGACAAAACGTGATCATTCATATACTATTATTACTCTTGAAAATAATGCACAGAGCGAGCCAGCTAGCTACAAAACATCAACGAGATGTTCCTCGAGAGTAGGAGGGCTTCCGACTTGCTGGCTGGGCCTTGAGCGCGACTTCGGCGGAGAACGTTCGCACGCACCGCATTCGTGGGGCACAGCCAACCCCGAGCATTTGCCGGGGGTGCCGGCGATGGCGCGCGTGTGCTGCGCTCGCTTTGCTTCTCGGGACCAGAAGCACGGCGACAGGACGCGACTGACCTTCCATGTGCCTGCCGCGGGAGGTGATGAGAGCGTACGGCGACAGCTTCTCGCGACGCCGGCCGGATTTCGAAAAGACTCCTGTCGCTGCTTCCGCTTTCTCCAAAAGGGAACTTACACAACGCCTCCTAAGGCCAGTTTCACATGCGGGCGATTTTGACCGGCGACGCTGCGATTTCTGCCGGTCTGGGACTGGGCAGGGCCGTCGGTCCAGAGTTCCGTCCGGTTATTATTCAGTCGAAGCGTCGGTGTGTTCGCTCTGCGACTGACCAGTGGGGAGCACCGAGACGGCGTGCGACGTGGGGTCACATGGGAGCTGTCACCGCAGCCGAATAAAAACTGTTGATTTTAATCAAAACATACGAAGTATTGCCTTGCATCTAAAAGTACGCTGTTAATAACACCATCAACACATTCAGTGTAGCGTTTCTGTCGCGTTTAATCATGGGTTGGCTATGATAACGTCAGGCAACCTTGCCTGTACCTCCGACCGAATTCGCTGTGTACGCGTTGCATGTGAAAGCACTAGCCGAAAATCGCACCGTGGCGTCACCAACCAGGCCGACTGTTTTCGTATGTGAAACGAGTCCGACTCGTCCAGCCGGAGCTAGCGCCTCTGTCGCCGCGAATAATGATGATGGATGTCGACCGCGTTGCGACGAGGGGAAACAGGTTTCCGGCATTATGCACCTTCGAATGCCATGACTAGTAGTGGCTACCAGGGTACTTTCATCATTGTAGCCTGTTTCACACTATTCTCGGCGGATAGAGCTTGCTCCCAGTTTTCCGCGAAAGCTGTGGGTGGCGGCGCCTCTGACATCACACCACTCCCAATGGCACCATTTGCCCCCCTCCCCCTCCACCTCCTGAGCCTGTTAACAAACTAATGCTGTATGGTTCGGCTTCGTATCTGCAAATCGCCCTATGTATTGTAATTTTGCTTCTATTTCTGACGAGTTCAGTGCTCAGTCGCTTGCGAGATATGGGCGCAGAAATTGAAATTGCAATTGAAAATATGCAAATGACGAAATCCAGAGATCGCGGAAATTTGCGCTCATGGAAGTTTATTGACCAGACCTTAGAAGAAACGAGAGCACAGAGTGCCCGCTTCTTGCAGCGATAGTCGAAGGCACTACCCTGCCACTTTCTTGAAGCACATGACATAAGTGCGTCATAACCACCACTAGCGGTCGTCCGAGCATCTTGGGCTCCGGTGCCAAGACGACACTCGGGCACTGGGTGCCGGTGGCTGGGGCGCTATGGGTGGGATCCTTCCATGTCTTCTTCAGAGGTACGCTCTTGCACAAGGGCGTATTCCGGCAGCTCTTTCTGGGTGAGGAACAGCTCTGACGGGAAGGCGATGTTCAGCGTCTTGGGTGCCTCTAAAGCCAAGTGTGCCACGGTAGCGAGGGGTTCCTTGCACTGGCCTCTCAGCCGGAAGAGATCCGGGTGGTGCCACGACAGCTCGCGAAGCAGACGGTGAAGTAAGTGGTCCTTCATGCGCGGTGGGAGGTTTAGAAAGCAAAGGCAGGTCTTATCGCTCTGTTCGCCGCGCCTGACTTCTTCGAAGACAACTCCGGCGAATGTAGTGCCAACAAGCGTTGCGAGCACAAGCGTCAGCTGTCGCGATGACACAGAGCTGGCGCAGTATTTCTGCACTGTGGCCTCGAGCAGTTGTTCGGAGGGGCTTGTCCTGAAGGTGACCGCTTCGAAGAGCGCCTCCAGGAGGTGCTTGTTTGGACCCAGGAACGTTACAGCAGGAATGTTTTTACTCACCGCCTGCCGGCTCCAAACGGCCATTGTTTTGTAGAGATCCTGGTGGACGACTGGAGCTCCGCCCATGTTCACGGCGAGGAAGTGGAGCCTTCCGCACTGCATCTTGACTTGGCGGTAGAAGAAGCAGGTAGGCACGACCCCCAAGGCGTCGAGTTCGCGCAGTCCGACATTTCTGGCTCCCCTGCTGATGATGGTGCTCTTTGGAGCTTCTTCGCAAGGTGCTTTCGCCAACCGAAGATCTGTCCACGGCACGTTCTTGAGCCCGATCCTAGGCTGCCCATCCTTCGAGCTACTCAGCTCTGCGTCCCCTGTCGCGTTGTTGCTCTGATTTCTTGCAGAGTGTATTCTCTTCAAAAAGTCCGCAAAGTCGCGACTGTATTGCTGCAGATCAGGCAAGTCGCGACAGTCGACGAGAGCATACGCTTCTCGGAAAGCATCCATGGCAGCAATCATCACATCCTGTACCAGGTCTTCGCTGCGGTACGCACTCGCGAACTTGACAGTGGCGGTCGGGGTAATGCGGCACACTGCTCGCGTCCTCTTGGGCATCATGCGTTGAAGTCGCCAGCAGCTTAGAGGGGTGAGACGAGCCTTCACCATCAGAGAAGGCCGTGAGGGAACACCGCTGAAGGCTGTAAGGTCTCCCACGAAATCGTTGATTTCGCTGAGAAGCCCCATCCTTGGACGCAACACAGTCTTATGTTTTCCCCCTTCGTCGGCGAAGAAATCTTTTCCTCTTGTGGCCTCTGAGAGCCAAGGGCTGCGCGCCAACTGGTACTTGTTGGAATAGAGGAGCGCAGGACACTGGATGGGAAGTCCAAATTCTTCGTACATTTCTAGCACGGTGATGATGTCCACAACGGGACCGGGCATGGAGGACTCACTGTGCGATCGCTGCTCGCCCCGGGAATTGCTGGGGTGAATTCCGGTGGCCGCCGAAGCCAAAGCACGACGCTTTTTCCCACTGTTTCGCCTTGGCATGGTCTTGGTGCTGCTGCTGTTTCGAGGTAGGAAGGTAGGTAGGCCTCAACGTCAGCCGGCACGCGTGACACGGCTTCGTAGCCTTCGTCGTCGTTTTCTGCAGCGCGTGCCACGGGGTGTGGCTCTGAGGTCGAGGCATGAAAATGGCGCAAATTCCGTAATGTTAAAGCTCCGCCTCGATAGTAAGAAGAGATGGAGGGCAATATCGGCAAAAAATTGAATTTTACAATTTTAATGCCAAAATATGTCAGCATTCCTGGAAAATATTTCCACCAAGTGTCAACCTCAGATCTGCACCAGAAGCCATTCAGAAAGGGCGCCGAACACGCCCCTTATCGTGGCCTCACCTACCCGCTGAAATTTTTTTGTGACGCAATTTCGCGTTTCCTTTGTTACTCTTGATTTAACAATTCATAAAAGCATTTGCTTTGTTAAATATTGACAGAACAGGCTATTCCACTTTCCACCTTTTGTTTGGTAGGCACCCCACCTTGCCTTTGGAGACACTCATGCCGCCTTGTTCAGTCCACCACTGCTTACGATCGGGACGCCACCACCCAGGCCACGCTGGCGCGCCAAATAGCCCGTAATCCGCTCCGTGCCTCTCAAGCTCCCCAGAAGTTCGCCTATGGCCACCGTCACCGGGCAGTCGAATATAACCCCGGATCACTCGTCCCTCTCTGGACGCCGTCGGCCTCTCCGAGAAGCTCCTTTCTCACTACCGTAGCCCTTACCGTGTGGTGCGCCGTGTCACCGACGTGAACTATGAGATTGCTCCCCTTGCGTCCTCGCCGTCGTCCTACAGCCCCACCAACGACGTCGTCCACGTATGCCGCCTTATAAACCTTATGACGACGCTCATACGTGGCCACCCTAAGGCCGAGACGGCGTTTCATCAGCTGGGGGTCCTGAAGCGGGCAGACGACGACGACGACATTGAGCGACTGAACGAGTGTACGCAGACGAAGATGACAACGAAGTGCTGGCTGTGTGCACGGTGCCGATCGCAGCTGTTCCCTTCGCTTGTGTAAATAACTGTAAATATATTCTTTCCCGCAATATATTTAGAAATATAATGGATAGTTAATTCAGCGTTTTCTTTAGTTCGGTTAACGCCGCCGCGGCGCTGCGTTACTTGGGATAGTATCGGAGACGCGCTTTTGGCGCGAAACGTTTCTTCACGTCTGGTGCGTCTGGTCGGCGTTCGAGAGTTCTGATCAAGCGCGCATATTTCGTTGCTCTTTAGCCAGATCGCAGGCGTTGTTTGTGTAAAAAGTGTACTCTGCTAGTAGAAATGCCTCGTTTTTGTCCGAACCCACGCAAGAAGCGCAAATTATGTGCAAAGCTCTGCCGAGCGCAGCACTTTCTGCACTTCTAACCAGGTTGGAAGCACACAGGAAGTGAATGTGCGATTTTCATATGCTATGCGGTCCATAGAAAGTGTCAGACAAAGTGGGGCGCTGCTGTGTGCACTCACGAACATGCCGCCACGTTCTGCACCAATGGCATCCTACAGCAAGAAAATTCTTGAGGCTTGAAGAAAGCACGCAAGCTGCAGCAGCTGAAGTGAAGGCAGATGCTGCGGACGGACGCATTGCTGTGACTGTAGACAGCACGTAGATGAAGAGGGGACATTCATCGTTATAAGAAGTTGTACCAGTCATTTCTGCCAACACAGGAAAGGTGCTTGACTGTAAAATTGAAAGAAAGTTTTGTATCTTGTGGGCCAGGGGCCAACACAACGATGAAAGCCAACGCCTTTGTGAAGTGACACATATAGCTCCAGTGGCGTAATGCAGGCGAGTGAATAATAATAATAATAATTGTTTTTTTGGGGAAACGAAATGGCGCAGTATCTGTCTCATATATATATCGTTGCACACCTGAAGCGCACCGTAAGGGAAATGATGAAGGAGGGAGTGAAAGAAGAAAGGAAGAAAGGGGTGCCGTAGTGGAGGGCTCCGGAATAATTTCGACCACCTGGAGACCTTTAACTTGCACTGGCATTGCACAGCACACGGCCACCTTAGCGTTTTGCCTCCATAAAAACGCAGCCGCCGCGGTCGGCTTCGAACCCGGGAATTCCGGATAAGTAGCCGAGCGCGCTGACCACTGAGCCACCGCGGCGGGTAGGCGAGTGGTGCAGTGAAGGTTTTCAAGCGGTCTGCGGGGACCCATGGACTCATGTACTACACAACATACATTGGGGACGGTGACAGCAAATCTTTTTTATTTGTTAAGTTAGCCAATCCGTACGACTGTGACGACGTGCATAAACATGAATGTATAGGCCATGTACAGAACAGCCTGGGAACAAGGCTGCGCAACAACGCCTCAACGCCAAAAATCGCCAAATATTTTATTATGGCCAAGCCATGGATACAAGACAACACAAACAGTCTTGATGCTGTGCGCAAAGTTGTTTGGGCGATATACTTCCACAAACTGTCGAGTGATGCAAATTCACTACAAGGTCTTTGTCCAAGAGGGGAGTCTTCGTGGTGTGGTTACAATCGCTGCGCTGCCCTGCGCTCCCCAGATGTGTACCAGCACAAGAGCACAATTCGAGAAGCGATCAAACCTGCCTTTCGAAGCACTTGCTGCTCATGAGCTGCTCAGAAAGTGTTTCCATTTGAGGACCCAGAACACCAATAAGTTTTTGAATAACTTGATTTGGTGTAGGTGCCCAAAGACCTCGTAAGTTGGAGTATCTACAGTAAAAGCCGCTGTCTGTGATGCTACAAATTGTTACAATGACGGTAACAATGCTAGCAAAAAAGTACTTCAAGCTCGCGGTGTCACACGAGGCATGTTGTGCGATGCTGAGCGAAGCCGGAAGACCGAGACAGAATAGCCAAGACAGGCTTTCAAGTTTCTACTGAAAGCAAGAAAAGAAGGCAGGCAGATGCAAGTCATAGAAAAGGGTCTACCAGGCAGTCTCCAGAGAAAATGCTGAATACTGTGCATGCGTGGCATTTTAGGCCAGCTTGGCTGAAAGTAAATCATTGAACTGCGATTTCTCATATCACGTTTTCGGCTAACAAAAGCAACATTTTCTCTGCATCCGCTCTAGTTTCTGCAGAGATTTTTTGGGAGATCTTTCTGAAGAGTAATACAGCGTTCTGAACCAAATAAAATGCGTTCTCAGAAACACTTTTTTTATTGACACTTTTCTTCGTGGAAAAAGGTTAAAATTTTAGCGTTTGTTAATGATAATAATTGGTTTTTTGGGGAAAGGAAATGGCGCAGTATCTGTCTCATATATCGTTGGACACCTAAGCCGCGCCGTAAGGGAAGGGTGAGGGAGGGAGTGAAAGAGGAAAGGAAGAAGAAGGTGCCGTAGTGGAGGGCTCTGGAATAATTTCGACCACCTGGGGATCTTTAACGTGCACCGACATCGCACAGCACACGGGCGCCTTAGCGTTTTTCCTCCATAAAAACGCAGCCGCCGCGGTCGGGTTCGAACCCGGGTTGTTATGTACACATTTTTCAAACAGCAATCGTTATAGCCATCGTTCTTGTTTTCGTTCAGAACAGAGCCCTACGTATATATAGAACACCTATAAAATGTTTCAGGGGTGTGCTTGTAAAAACTTTTCTAAAAAAGTTCCTTCAGCTCAGAGTCTGGAGAGGGAAACAAAACCGCACAGTCCCGAACAGCGACCAGCTTAGGCTCAACGTCTACCTAGAGGGAAAACCCATACCAGAGAAAACACTCATAAGAATCTTGGGCATGTGGATACAATCAAACCAACGGTGTACACATGCACTTGCTCTACTCAAAGCTTCCACCCTACAAGTTGCCCGCATGATCACGCGCGTCTTCCATAAACGCTCGGGCATGCGAGAAGAAGACACGCTAAAGCTGGTCAGGAGCCTGGTGATCAGCCGAGTCACCTACAGTCTTCCATACTGCAACCAAATCAAAAGCGAAATCCAACAAATTGATGCGATTATATGCAAACATACGAAACAGCACTCCATGTACCGCAATGCACATCCACAGAGAAGCTTTTAGCACTAGGACTTCATAACAACTTTGAAGAACTGAGAGAGGCACAACACGTCGCCCAGCTGTAGAGACTACAGCAGACTCCGTCTGGCAGGGAGCTTCTGCAGAAGTTGGGATGCAACGAACAAATACAAGTAATCCAGCGAACCGCGACTATCCCGGACGGCATACGGGGCACAATTAGAGTGACCCCCATCCCCAAGAACATGGACCCCAACCTACACGAAGAACGCAGAGAGGCGAGAGCCGAGTACATCCAAAAATCACTAGCCCGCCAGACAACAACGGTGTATGTGGACGCAGCCACATACCCCAGAAGGACGGGACAAAACAACCCCAACGCGGTAGCGGCTGTGATAAACTCGGACATGCGGGAAATCATCAGCGCGTCGCTACGGGACAGCACAGTAGTCGAGGCTGAAGAAGTGGCCGTCGCTCTAGCGGCAGCGGAGGGCTACCGGACTAAGCGATCCTTAACAATACTAACCGACTCTCAAACGGCATGCCGAAACTTCATGTTATGCAGAATAGGTCACAGAGCGCTCCGCATACTCCGCTCTGGGGACCGAACTAAACTAAGCACAGAAGAAGAAACAATAAAACATACGATAGTATGGACGCCGGGACACGCGGGAGTGGAAGGCAACCAAGCGGTCGACAGGGTAGCTCGAGGGTGAACTTTTTACCGAGCTCCCCCCACAAGCGACCTCGAGGAAGCCAAACCTGTCCCTGAGATTACTCGGCAATCTTAAACCACTACAAGGGCTGCAGAAAACGGTACCCCCCACCACATAAATCTCTCTCCAGGGAAGACGCCGTCGCCTGGAGGCTGCTACAGACGGGCTCATACCCGAATTTAAATACACTCAACAAAATACAACCCACACAATACACAGACAAATGCCCATGGTACCATGAAACACCCACGCTCTATCACGTAATGTGGGCCTGCCAGAAAATAGAGGTGGCACCAAAAATACCAAACCCGAGTGCAGAGCAATGGGAAGGAATGCTCTCCAGCGACCGTCGGCACGTCCAACTTGGGCTAATCCGGTGAGCACAGCTGGCAGCGGCATCCAGCGGAGAACTGGACTAGGGGCAGACGACCATTGCTAAGAAGACGGACGACACACCTGACTCCGCCAAATTGCTCACCTACTCTCTAGAGCTCAATAAACGTTTTCCTTCCGTCCTTCAGCCTAGAGGAGAAAAATAAATAAATAAAATAGATTCTTGAAATGTTTTCAAAAGTTTTGTGAATCTTCTGCATGCTATTGGCAGACGTTCATAGCAAATATCCCTTGAAAATTCATCTCAATTTTTAAAAAAAACAGCGAAGATATTGGCCGTCGTAGCTGAACATCTATTATCATTGTCCATTCCCCCTTAACGATGAGGTAAGAACCGTTTATTTAAGCATGAATTAAGAGTCTGAAATAGAAAACACTAAATTGTTTAATATTCTGCCAGAAAGTACCCCGCATGGCGTCATTTGTCTCGATTGATCTCCTCATCATCAGCCTGATTACGCCCACTGCAGGACAAAGGCCGACCAATCAATCAACAAAAAAGCCGCCGCGGTGGCTGAGTATTATGGCGCTCAGCTGCTGGCCCGAAAGACGCGGGTTCGACCCCGGCCACGGTGGTCGAATTTCGATGGAGGCGAAACTCTAGAGGCCCGTGTACTGCTTGACGTCAGGGCACGTTAAAGAACCCGAGATGGTCGAAATTTCCGGAGCCCTTGACTACGGCGTCTCTCATAGCCTGATTCGTTTTGGAACGTTAAAACCCCATAAACCAAACCAACCAATCAACAAATGCTTTTCTCATATCTGTCCAATTAACCCTGTCCTGTGCCAGCTGCGGTCACCCTATCCCGGCTAAGTTCTTAATTTCATCCGTCTACCCAACTTTTTGCCGCCCCTGCTCCCCTTCCCTTCTCTTGGAATCCAGTCTGGTACCCTTAAGGACCATCGGTTATCTTGTCTTCGCATTACATGCCCTGCCTAACCACATTTCTGCCTCTTGATTTCGACTAGGATGTCATTAACCCGTGTTTGATCCCTGGCCCACTCTGCCCTCTTTCTGTCTCTTAGGGTTACACCTGTCATTTTCTTTCAATAGCTCCCTGTGCTCTCCTTATGTTGAACCCTTTTGGTTACCATGCACCTTTCTGCACCATTGATGAGTGCCGGTAAGATACAGCTGTTATATACTTCTCTCTTGAGGGATATTGGCAAACTGCCAGTCATGATCGGAGTGACCTCCTGAGTGATTGAGCAAGACAATGTTATCAGCGAATCGCAGATTACCTAGGTATTCTCTATTAACAACTGTTCCCAACTGTTCCCAATACAAGCCATTGAATACCTCCTGTAAACAGGCGGTGTATAGCATTGGCGAGATCGCGTCTCCCTTCTTGACACCCTTTCTCATTCGAATTTTATTGCTCACTTTATCCATAGCTCCGGTACTAGTGCACCCTCTATAGATGTCTCCCAGTATTTTTACAAAAGTCTCTTCTACACCCTGATTCCGAAATGCTTGCATGACTGCTCAAGTTTCGACTTAATCAAATGCTTCGCTTAATTTATAAAGGCTATATATATATATGGGTTGATTATAATCTTCGCATATTTACACTATCAGCCATCTGATTGATAGTGTGAATTTGGTCTACTATTGTCGAGCACCCTTTACGATAGCCTGCCTGATCATTTTGTTGATTGAAGTTTTCGGTTGTCTTGACTATAATAATAATAATAATAATATTAATTGGTTTTTTGGGGAAAGGAAATGGCGCAGTATCTGTCTCATATATCGTTGGACACCTGAACCGCGCCGTTAGGGAAGGTATAAGGGAGGGAGCGAAAGAAGAAAGGAAGAAGGAGGTGCCGTAGTGGAGGGCTCCGGAATAATTTCGACCACCTGGGGATCTTTAACGTGCACTGACATCGCACAGCACACGGGCGCCTTAGCATTTTTCCTCCATAAAAACGCAGCCGCCGCGGTCGGGTTCGAACCCGGGAACTCCGGATCAGTAGTCAAGCGCCCTAACCACTGAGCCACCGCGGCGGGTCAACGTCAGCATTGACTTTCGTTGCGAGTGCATAATGCGGGACCGTCCGCATTCGGTGCGCTGCGCTAGCATAATTTTGGACCGTGATTCACGACATAGCGATAAATTTATGTGCGGTTACTTCCGGTGCAAGGCAGATTAAAGGATGTGGCATAAGTTTCCACAAGTTCATTGCAGTCAGACAGGCGCGAAATTGGCAGCGGCCAGGAGCAGGACAAGTTTCGCGGCGAGTCGGCTTCGCGGCTCGCATTTCATTTTTGCGCTTCATAGTTTTATGCCCTTAGGCAATAAACATCGCTTCAAAAAAAAAGTCCATCAGTTCGCGTCTCTTAATTCGCATCGTTGCTCTTCGGTCCCGTGGCGAACAGAGCAAGAATCAAGCAACTCCTGCAACTCGTTTGCATTCTGTCGCGCTGTCAGCGAAAGTTTAGGTGCAACGTCCGGTGTGTTTGTGATCGTAAGTTGAACGCAGGGGAGCATTTTCAGACGCTAATCACGTGGACAACGTGTCGAGCATCACCTCGGGCAAAAAAAATCAATGTGGATAAGCTCAGCTATTCCAGGATGTACAATTTAAATCTGTCGGTGTTAATTGTGTTCGCTTTGGCGTTGACAACGTT
Organism: Amblyomma americanum; assembly: GCF_052857255.1. Taxonomy (NCBI): domain Eukaryota; kingdom Metazoa; phylum Arthropoda; class Arachnida; order Ixodida; family Ixodidae; genus Amblyomma; species Amblyomma americanum. The sequence goes on from NC_135497.1 coordinate 40,317,152, forward strand.
CTAGACGCCGATTATTTTGAGGCTTTAAAGGAAGGGCTCATCACTGGCTCCCTGGGTCAGTGGACGCCTCAACCGCGATTTGAGGTACGTGACAGTGCTGAGAGAGATGTGGGCTGCATGAATTAGCGCTGACAACGTTGTGGCAGACACGCGGCACTGCAGCAATAGGCCGCCGCGTTCATTGGGTGACCAACCTCTCGCGATCAACCATTCACTGCCACTTGCCAGGGTGGCAGGGTGGGGGCGCTGCCTATCCAGCGTGCGGAACGCAGTCAAAGCAAATTTTTGCAGTTGGACACCAACGCCACATACATGAAAGCGAGATTGAGGTGTCCGATGACCCACAGAGCCAGTTGTGCGCCTTTCATTTGGTGAAAATCAACGGCCTCTACAACTTTGTCAACGTCTATGAACCCAATGATCGCTGGCGGCTCACTTGTTTTGTTTTGTATTTTTGAGGAAAGGAAATGAGGCAGTAACATTCTCACATATCTCGATCGATGGACACCCGAACTGCGCAGTAAGGGATGGGATTGAGGAGGGAGGCAAAGAAGAAAGGAAGAAAGAGTAAATTGAAAATTAGATTTTGAGGAAAGGCTCGGCGCGGCGAAGCGGCGGAACACCTGTGGTTGGGTGTAGCTCGCTGGCTCGGTGGCGCATGCGCAGTAGTGACTAAGGACGCTTGCATGAAATGCGCCCCTGACTAGCCTAGTGTAGCTTTCGCTGCAAAAAAAGACAAAACAGAAACTACCCGTTACCTCCGGCGTTCACAGCGAGCCGCTAAGTGCGCGACGTTCCAAGTTGCACCAGGCTCGAGTAAGTAGCGCGCACGACGCGTAGTTTTTTCTCTGCCTTCCCTTTTGCGTGCTACTACAAGTGTGTCGTTTCGACACCTGCCCAACAACACTAGGATCTGGGCAAAGGGACACAGTGATATTCCCAGATTATTAAAATTTCCCATTGCAGGTCGATCGGCACCTGGTGGACACAACAAATACCACACCAAAGGCCACTCCGATCAAGCAGAACGCGCACATATGAATTGAAATTCTAAAATAAGAAGAAAAATAATTATTTATAGCGTAGCAGACGGAACGTAAATTTCGTTTGGAGCTCGAGGAAACGTCTGTGCATGCGCTTGTGCAGCTCTCTGATCGCATTTGCCTTATTCAAAATAGCTACACGACTTAAGTGTTCACTAATTTGCACGGTCTCCGGAGTGAAGCGGCTCGGCGAAAATAGGTAACACATCAAAAAATAAAAATAAGGTTCGTCATGTGAAAAAGCTGCTTCGCGTCGCGCAGATATCGCGTTGGCCTATTTTGCACTAGCAGTCTTGTATGGTGTATAAGCACAGAAGTTGAGAATTGTGGACGATTAGTTTCTCTCCATACCTCGCGCTTTCACCCGCTGTTACTCGCCGCCAAAAAGGAGCGAACAGGTTGATAAAGTGCAGAACTACTCTCCAGGCTTCCACAAAAATGTTTCTATCCAAAAGAGACCCGCACGCTTTGAAATATTTGCATAGGCGAGTTGGTTTCGAAGGCAGCGTCGCTCGGCGCAGTAGAGGCATGTAGCGGCTTTGCCTACATCCCGCGTCGCTGACGACCGCAGCGCCACCTTTGTTTACAAACTTGACGGGAGCTTCTTTGGTGTTGCGTTGAGCTGGCTGCACCAGCTTTATGTAGAGGTTGGTGCTCAGTTTTTCATTAGGCACTGATACTTCCACATCAAGAAAATTATTGGTTGAAGCCGAGTAAGAGTGCAAAAGTGAGATTTATGGAGGAAACGGTTAATTTCTACAATGAGTGCAACACGTTATGCCTCCGGTATCCCAGACTATCAGGGCGTCATTAACATATCTCCTGTAGAAGAACGGTTTTATTATGGTGCTATCTTTGAACGCGGTTTCATGACAACCCAAAAAATATTAGCATAATTAGGCCCTATCTTTGCACCCAAAGAAGTTCCACTCACCTGAACGTAGAGCACATTGTTGAATTCAAAATTTTTAAATTCAAGTTTGATTCGTAGCAGAGTGCGTAAAGTGGAGCTGTAAACGTCTTCGTTGAGGCAGTGCTCATAATAAGCTTTCACTATAAACAGGATGCCATCCTCACGTGGTATATTTGTGTAAAGCGAAGTTACATCTAGCGTGACAGGAAGGATATCAGACGGGATGTAAGGTCCTTGATACCACCGAGGAAGTGAAGGGTATCCTTTACAAACGAAGTAAACTTGACGGGAATAATAATAATGAGTGATTCGACATAACTTGATAATATTTCCGTAACTTCTCCAACATCACAGACGATGAGCCGGCTTGGGTTCTGTTTATGTTTTGAGTAGATGAAGCGCACAAAAACACAGCACACAAGAAAACAAAGACTCGAGACGTGTCTCGTGTCTTTCTTTTCTTGTGTGCTGTGTTTTTGTGCGCTTCATCTACTAAAGCTATGAACCAACTTGCCCAAGAACGTGTTCTTCTGTTTATGTATCTGGGACAGCCGGTAAAATCTACCGGCGACTGGACTACGCGGGACTAGCGAGAGACTCATTTCTTTTTACAGTAATTTCTTCCAGCTGTCATGAGGCCGTCCTTAGTGCTGCTCATTTCTGATTTCTATTTCGATGCCGGGTCGTAGTTGAGAACAGCGGAAAGTTTGTTTTGCATATGCATCGTAGCGCACGGAAACGGGGACAGTAGACGGGAATCCAAGACAAGCGCTGGCCTTGGTGCCCTACGATGACAGCCGAGGCGATTTTAGAAAGTTCTGTCGTCAAGTTGCCTCAGGGCCTCACGTACGTAATCGGACACGTCTAAAACAACTGTGGCACCCCCTCTGTCCGCCGGCTGAATTATAACATCTGAGGACGCCGCCAGCTTTGTTATGGCTGTGAATTCTTCATTCGATATGTTACGCCGAAAAGACCTTGGTACTTTGTAGGCTTGGAAATTGTCACATTGTACGGCATAGATATTCATACAATTCATTGTAACGAAGCGTGTCATGGCACCAAGGACAAACTCTGCTTGTCGATTCCCGGCTCCAGCAACTGACGAGCAAAACTCTAAAACTCGCTATGCGACAATATTTATTTCGCTTCGCTGAAGTAGTCCAGTGTTTAAGTGAAGGCAATCCACTTTCTATGTCCCTGGTGCTATGGCGATAGTGGAAGTGCTCCCTATGCCTGAGTTTAGGTGCAGAGTTATCAAAGCCTCAAATTAGCCGTATCTACAGGCGGCGGGACAAAAGCTGAGGCCATGGGGCTGTACGCTTATCACGGAGCTCGAAGGGCTAATGCTAGATAACTTTGCAAAGCTAGTACAGGGCGAGGTGTTAGATTATGTCAATGTATATGTTAGGAAATGAGCTCTGTAGCCGAAATGCGGCAGAGCAACCGTTGAGACAATGCAGTCACGTTTAAAGTTTTTAGTTTTGATATTTAGGCGGTCTTCTTCCATTTTTACATGGCTATAACATGGCTAATTCCCGTTCATAAGGCACGTACAAGGTGATTAGCTGTTTTTCATGGTTATTAAACATTAGGCTATCGAAGCATATTAATTAATTACAACCCCGGCGAGGTGACGTGTAGCTTTGCTTAAGCCCATTTCCTATTTAGTCTTGCTGTGAACGGGCATTTCGGATGTTATCGCGCGCGCGCGCGCGCACGCACTTCACGGACCCTAGAACCCGCTGGCACAAAGCAAATTAGTTAAGTTCCCAATCTGGTCTCATTGGCAGTATAAAACCTTCGTTGATTTTTGCACAAGAAGGGCGCTTAATTGGCTCACAGCCGGCGCGCACAGCCATGGGGACAGGGTGGACATGTAGGTGCAGCGTGTAGCCGTCGCAGTGATAGTCTCATTACTGGCAGTGGCTGCCGAGTGCAAAAGAAGCGGCTACAGCGTACGGACAAATAGCGGCAAAATCGCGTAAAAAAAAACGAAAGCGCATCGTGCACCGGCATCGTACGCTGTATGTACGAGTAGCAGCCGGGCCAAAGTATACTGCCTTGATCGGCTGTCACGTGTATTGGTTGTCACAGGAGTTTGTTCCTACATCCATCGTAAGTTTTGTAGCGATAGCTAAATTACGGGAGCATTTCGAGCCTTCAGCGTGGCGGCGCTGCCACTGCAACGTGGTCACAGGGTTGTTCGCGTCGTGCGAAGCAGCTGCCGGCGGCGCGGCGCCGTGGCTCGTCACGTGGTTCGTCACGCGGTTGGTTACGTGACCAGCCACGTGGTTCATCATGTGGTGCGGAGCAGCTGCTGCTGCCGGCGGCGCGGCGCGCCGGCGAAACCTATAGCGGTCACAGCTGCGCGCATGCGCTGTGTCAATTTGGACGAAGATGCAGAAAGAACGCCCAGAGAAACGGAGCGGCGAAAGACTGACTTTGCAATTCAAATCACCAAGTTACACTCGGCCAGCTGTAGCTGTCGCGTCACTCCAGGTTTAATCAGAGGTAAACCACCGCCAATTTTTTTCCTTCCCGTTAGCCTTACAAGGCATCATTTCACATGAGCCATACATGACGCCATGGTTCTCAATGTTATTCATACACAGTCTGGCGGCAGCAGACGTACTGTATACGAGAAAAGAAACGCCATGAACAGACGTGTAAACGTAGACTGTCGGAGCGCATTCCCTCGCTTTTGAATCACGTAAATGCTTCCGCACCGTAACTAATGTAAAAATAGTAACTTTAACCATTGTTCGCGCTATTTACATTACAACGGGCTAGCCCCGGAGTCATTGAAAATAGGAAGAACTTACATTCACTTCACTTGAAAAGCCGCCGCGCTATGCTTGGCTTCTTCAGCTTTTGCTAACGATGTTCCTGGAGCAGCAAGGATATGAGCGAGATTCGATATCAGATTTGATTATGTTCTATCAGAAACGTGATAATCCATGCCAAATGACAAACTTGTTTTGAAAAAAGTTGCAAAACTGTGCTCGAATCCGGGCGAAGGCCGCCAGTGGCGGCCATCGTGGAGGGCGGGGGCAAGAACAAGTTGTGTGATTCGATTGAAGTTCGCGTCGCCGGCGAAGTTCTCACGTTGTTCGCAGCTCATTGCTCCTTACAGGTCCGCCTAGATTTACACGGCTGCCGTTGTACTCCCTAAACGATTTTTACTAAGTGTCTTGTACGAACCAATAACAGCGTTCACTGCAAAACGGAGACGCTTTCCAGGTCGCCTACTTCGCCGTCAGCGCTGTGAGCGAAAAATCGCCGGAGAAGCAACCCATGAGGGCAACCGAGGTCACGTGACTTTGTGGCCTCATCACAACCTGCCCACCGGATTGCAAACAAACTGACCACCGAGTTAGATGGTAGCTAAATTCATAATTGGTCGCCAAAGGTTGCTCCGGATGAGCAACATGGGTTACACAAGCCCTATCGATAGCAGCACCTGCCATCGCAGGGCAGTTGCACATCGCTAAATCGCTACACAACTGTGCCAGGAGTGATATGAGGACTCCCAGAGATCTACGAATGTAGTGTCGTGAATGGCCAATTCAGCACGTATGGGCGTTAACCCATTAACGTTACGACGTCATACCGTAAAGGCGGAGAACCTTTGAAAAATGCTCGTTGAGGTCGTGTAGACGATCTTCTGAGCGCGCTTAACATGCTATCTTGAATTCATGTTGAGACCAGGAGGGGCTTGGGTTGGTCGATGGGTGAGGCGGCGTAGAATGTGAACAGAAAAGTGACCACCGTGGTAGAGTTGAAGATTCTCAACACAATTTATGCATTGCTTTCTTGTTGAATTGATGTGGAAATTAGGGGGTGGTTCAACAAATCATTCTGAATTTCGACGGTGGCAAAAAAAATTCCTACGATTAGATTCGTATTTCACCAGATGAGACACGTTCTCCGTGATCGTGTCTCCTTGCCTGACACCCTTGCTTATTGGAATTTTATTGCTGACTTTATGGAGGACTATGGTAGCTGTACAGGTCCTATATATATCTTCCAGTATTTTCAAATAAGGTTCATCTGCAAACGGACTCCGCAATGTCTGTATAACTGCTGAGGTTTCCACTGAGTCAACTGCTTTCTCATAATCAATGAGCGCCCATCCGTCTATTCTTCATTCTCATATTATTACCGCCATTACCGCGATTACTGGGGTCCATAGGCATGTTTCATATATAACATCTAAGGCACTTACTGCGCTCTATTCGTTGAAGCGTTCCTTAACGTCTTCTGCACCTGACACCAATTTATTAGCGTATACCTCACTTGTACGTTCAGTAAAAGAATATAGCATAATTTTTGTTGGTTTCCGTCGACTAACCACTGCATTGATAAATAAAAAAGCGTTCAGCGAAAGGCAATTAGATTCATCTATAACTAGTACCGCCGTAGCGATACCCCTACAGCAGTTTTTCCGCAAAGCTGGTCTTCAAACAATACAAAATAGGGCCAAATTCTAGCGGCTAGAGTTTCTTTTTCTGCTTTTAAAAGATGCTTTCAAGATAGATAAAAATAAGTACTTGTCATTTTCTAAATAATTAAACTCGAGAACAAGGCATATTAAGCGCTATACCGAGTACAGATTTCATAGTGACACATTCAAATCTTCGTTCTTTCCACAAGCCATCCGAGATTGGAATGCGTTGCCGAATGATGTGGTCACCTGTAATTCGTTTGATGCTTTTTTGGAAGGATTGCCAAATGTTGAATCGGAATAAGTGCACCGTTTTGGAAATATTTGTTTTTATTTTGTTTCCTGTGCACATGATTTATCGGATTATATTGCATTGCCTTGTTCCTTTTTTCAAGTTATTTTGCAACCATTTATTACTATTTTCATTCCTGCAGTAACCTGACCGTACACGTTTTTTAATGTGTGTATGTAATTCATGCTTGTCCCGCGAAAGCCTCCACAATGAGACAAGCATTATGTTGTAAATAAAATAAATAAATAATTAAAATTACTATTACTCATGTTGTTAAATGTACCGGTGATCACGGCATAAATAACTGTTTGACAAAGAGGCGCCTTTGATGTCACTGATACGACATAAAAATATTCATCGTTTCCAGCACCTTAGTAGCTTTTATTCCCGCTTTCAGGCAGCGTTGGTAAGAATCAGTCTTGCGACAGAAAACCACCCGCGGCACAGTGATGCGTCCTGAAGCCACAGCAATGGCAGTGATTAGTTTGGACACCAGAGAGGCTTCCCGCGTCGCAATTCAAAACATCTTTGTTGTTTTCAACTGCGCTGGTCCACGGCCCACGTACACTGGAGGACATGCACAACTGATCCACGATGGCGACAGTGGAGCAAGCAGAACTGAGTCTTGTTTCTTCAAGGCCGAGCGCCGCGACAAACAAACATTCCTTCGCTCTGCTCTCCTCTTTCTTGACATTTTACCTCTCCTCCGATGTTTTCAAAATTGTACGGCTTCGCGGACCTCAGTGAATTCATCCTATGGACGGAAACGACCGTGGGGTCCTTCACTGCATTAGGATATGTGGTATGGCTTCCCTATCTTGCATGAAGCTATGCCGGCATTTGGCTTGCCGGATTTCATCCACAAACCCCCGCCAGATTCCGCCTAACAAGACATAAAAAAATACTTCGTCTTTATTACATGGCGTTCTTTTTCAGCAGTTGGTTCACCGAACATTAAATTTCTTCGAAAAATTTTTTCTGCATATTTTTTGCGTTCCTTTCAACACACTTGCCGAACTTGTCGTTAGCATTTAATGGTGCACTTACTGGTTATCCACTTAATTTTCTCTCTTAGTCAGTCCCGGCACAATTTCCTTTTTCCCCGTTTCATTAGCAATGATTTTTTTCCGTTTATCTTCGAATTCAATGTCTCCTCACATGGCTTCATTTAACTTCTCCCATACCAGATATGCCGAATTAAGTCAAAATATTATGCAATCCGCTTTCCCCAGCTGATCATTTAGATCGATTCTTCTCACAGATACGAGCGGCCATAGAGGGAGTCCTGCCTCACCACTGTGCAGCAACTCACGGATACGGAGACCAGCGAAAAAAGCAGCTGTGTCCAGTCTTCCTTTTCAGCGTCGCCTTGAGCTGTGGCCTTTCGGTGACAGCTCAAAGTGACTCACCTTCTCTTTATCTCTTTTGCCGCTTATCTGTCGGAAGGTGAACACCACATCAGGTGCGACCAGGGACCCTATTCCACCAGGTGTTTCAGGGAAGCAATTTTCAGAAATATACTTTTTGGGTGGCTCAGTGGTTATTGCGCTCGACTACTGATCCGGAGTTCCCGGGTTCGAACCCGACCGTGGCGGCTGCGTTTTTATGGAGGAAAAACGCTAAGGCGCCCGTGTGCTGTGCAATGTCAGTGCACGTTAAAGATCCCCAGGTGGTCGAAATTATTCCGGAGCCCTCCACTACGGCACCTAATTCTTCCTTTCTTCTTTCACTCCCTCTCTTATCCCTTCCCTTACGGCGCGGTTCAGGTGTCCAATGATATATGAGACAGATACTGCGCCATTTCCTTTCCCCAAAAAACCAATTATTATTATTATTACTTTTTGGGGTAAAAATATGGCTTTTGCGGCATAGTATTACCAGTGTTGGCCGCTCGCTGCAAACTGCTCGGCGGATTACGGCACCCGGCTCCGCTGCAGGACAAAAAGTACAGAAAGGAGAATATTTGCATTTATACAAGAAAAATCGGGCTACCTTTCCGGCTTTCGAACAAACTCACTTCCGGCTTGCTGATCTGCTTGGACGGATCGGTCTCGCGCTCAGTGTGCAGACCTCGTGGCTGGAAGAGTTGCTCAACAAAAGCGTAGCGTACACGGCAATTCCCTCATGCTGCTATTCCGCTCTCTTCGCTGCCATGAAAGAATACTAGCTAACCTTGCTAGCAACTGCGAATTCCGGTCAGGCCTAACGCGGTCCAAATCCGGGCGGGCATTCCACGAACCGAACTGACTGTCGTCCCTTGTCCCGAAAGCTTGCCTCACGTAAGGCACCTCTGCAACGATATCGGGGCTAGCCTTCCGCAAGCTTGCACTCCCACTCCGCAGATGCAGCGCCGTCGCTCGCTAACCGCGCAGACGTTCGCGCTTGACCGGAACAAACGGAGGGGCGACAAAACGTGATCATTCATATGCTATTAATTACTCTTGAAAATAAGGCACAGAGCGAGCCAGCTAGCTACAAAACATCAACGAGATGTTCCTCGAGAGTAGGAGGGCTTCCGACTTGCTGGCTGGGTGCTTGGGCGCGACTTCGGCGGAGAACGTTCGCACGCACCGCATTCGTGGGGCACAGCCAACCCCGAGCATTTGCCGGGGGTGGCGGCGATGGCGCGCGTGTGCTGCGCTCGCTTTGCATCTCGGAACCAGAACCACGGCGACAGGACGCGACTGACCTTCCGTGTGCCTGCCGCCGGAGGCGATGAGAGCTCACGGCGACAGCTTCTCGCGACGCCGGCCGGATTTCGAAGAGACTCTGTCGCTGCTTCCGCTTTCCCCAAAAGGGAACTTACACAACGCCTCCTAAGGCCAGTTTCACATGCGTGCGATTTTCACCGGGGACGCTGCGATTTTTGCCGGTCTGGGACTGGGCAGGGCCGTCGGTCCAGAGTTCCGTCCGGTTATTATTCAGTTGCAGCGTCGGTGTGTTCGCTCTGCGACTGACCAGTGGGGAGCACCAAGACGGCGTGCGACGTGGGGTCACATGGGAGCTGTCGCCGCAGCCGAATAAAAACGGTGGATTTTAATCAAAACATACGCAGTATTGTCTTGCACCTAAAAGTACGCTGTTCATAACATCATCAACACATTCAGTGTAGCGTTTCTGTCGCGTTTAATCATAGGTTGGCTATGATAACATCAGGCAACCTTGCCTGTCCCTCCGACCGAATTCGCTGTGTACGCGTTCCATGTGAAAGCACTGGCCGAAAATCGCACCGTGGCGTCACCAACCAGGCCGACTGTTTTCGTATGTGAAACGAGTCTGACTCGTCCAGCCGGAGCTAGCGTCGCGGTCGCCACGAATAATGATGATGGATGTTGACCGCGTTGAGAAGAGGGGAAACAGGTTTCCGGCATTATGCACCCTCGAATGCCATGACTAGTACTGGCTACCAGGGTACTTTCATCATTGTAGCCTGTTTCACACTATTGCCACACTGCTCACATTCTGCGAGCGCCGCCATGCGGCCGAGCGGCATTACTGGGCTCGTGTGGGAGCGAAGAAGAGGACGTTCCCGTTCGAACGCGCGCTGCTGGGTTTCTGGCCTTCGGATTAAAAAACCCCCTTTTCGTGCCGCCCTACGTTTGTCGGCGACATTTTGGTGGAGGTGCTGGGTATCGTTCCATGAACGCTCACCCCGAGGGCAACTCTGACGCTGATCAGCGGCGCTTGGACACCACACCCGTCCACAAAGCGAGCCGCCGCCTGCGAGGCCTGCAGCCTGAGTGTCAGCCACTGACGAGGCTGGTGCGTACCATGACGTCTACTACAGGCAGTCAGACAGGCCAGCCTTCCGGCACTGTCCCGCCCGTTGTAGTTCTCACCACTCGCTCACCACCATCCTTCCACGGCGATCGGTTTGAGGACGTCGACGACTGGTTGTCCAGCTTTGACCGTGTGGCCACTTTTAACCAGTGGGACGACGACCGAAAACTACGAAACGTCTATTTCTCGTTCCAAGACTCTGCGAAGACATGGTTCGAGAACCATGAGGCATCCTTTACGAACTGGGAAGCGTTCCGCCGTCAGTTGCTGGCTACCTTCAGCACAAACGCACGCAAGGAAAATGCCGAACTCGCCCTTCGCACCAGGTCACAGCAGGCGAACGAAAGCGTCGCTATGTTTATTGAAGACATGGCACGTCTTTTCAATCGGGCTGACCCTGCCATGCCAGAGGCTACCAAGGTGCGCCACCTCATGCGTGGTGTGAAGGAGCAGCTCTTCGCTGGCCTCATACGCGACCCACCAAGAACCGTCGCTGACTTCGCTAAAGAAGCCACAGGCATGGAACTTTCCTTACAGGAACGCAGTGCGCAGTACGGTCGTCCGGGAAGTGTTGCGGCCAGCAACTATTGTGCGTCCCTGCCAGTCGCCGGGGACGAGGCTCTTCGGGAGCTTGTGCGGAGTGTAGTTCGCGAAGAACTGCGCAACCTCCGCTTAGATGCTCCACCTGCCAGTGTTGCAGCTGTAGCCGATGCCGTCCGCGAGGAAAATCGGCGGGCAGTCCAGCCACCACCGGCACCACAGCCGGAGCCGTACGGACACCGCAGCCGGAGCCGTACATCATGAGCTACAGTGAAGCTCTGCGGAGACCTGCGCCAGTTCCACATGCGTTCCGCCCTGCTGCCGAACAAACGCAGGGGTACTTTTCCTCCGCCGAGCTGCGTGACCCGCGCCCTGTTCGAAAAGCTGACGTGTGGCGCACACCCAACAACCGGCCACTATGCTACCACTGCGGGGAGCCCGGTCATATCCTCCACAACTGCCCCTACCGGCGGATGGGATTAAGAGGATTTCCACCGAGCGCACCTCGACCGCGCTATGGTGAGAGACCGCGAGACATTGAGCAGTACCTGGCCGATAATTTGCTGCCCTCAACGCCTCCACGACGCTAGTCTAGGTCGCCGTCTCCAAGACGAGTTCCTCCACCCAGTCATGCACCATCATCTGGCCAATCAGAGGCTCGTCTCCCCGCCGGGAAAACTGAAGACGGCGTCCTCTGGGGGTAGGACCGCCGCTGCCGCAGACAGTGAACAGCCTCCATCCGACGATTTTATGCGACGACCCCACCCGCCGACCTTAAAGACGATCCCACCGCCGACCTCACCGACGACCTCAGCGACGACCCCATCGACGACGGCACCAAAAACCTCGCCGACAAATTGTCAAACAATTGTTTCCGCCGCCGAAATTCTTGTTGCCGCCGATGGCTATGACGTATCTGCACTCGTCGATACCGGAGCCGACTTTTCTGTCATGAGTAGTAACTTAGCCGCAACCCTCAGAAAGGTTCTACACCTTGGCATGGGCCGCAGATACGCACAGCTGGTTGCCATGTGGTAACGCCGGTTGGCGTCTGCACCAGCCGTATAAAGATCCGCGGTGCAACTTTCACTGGCTACTTCGCCGTGCTACGAGAGTGCTCTAAAGAACTGATTCTCGGCATGGACTTCCTTAAAGAGTATGGGGCGGTCATCAACCTGCACGAGCAATTGGTATCGTTTTCGACACAGCGAGCCGTTGATACCGACCCCGAGCCGCACAGAGCACCATTACGCATCTCTGATGACCACACAACGATACCGCCGAGAGCAAGCAAGTTTGTCACAGTCCAGTGTGATACCAGCTCCGGTACTCGGGGCATTGCCGAAGCGAATATGTCGCTGCTACTGTCTCGGCAAGTTTGCGTTGCTCGCGCCCTTGTCGACCTTGTTCACGCGCGTACCACGCTCTTAGTGACCTATACTTTAGTTGTGAACCCTAACATTTGACGAAAAACACGGTGATTGCCCATTTTGAAGAACTTGGAGAGCATGCCGGCCAATGTGCCTTATCAACAACGGCCCCCGAAATAGCTGAACAGGACACTGCAACAGCCATTAGGACCGACGTGAACCCTGACCTTCTGACCAATCAGAAACGCCGCGTAGAAATCCTTATTGACTCTTTCCGCGACTGTTTTGCATCAACATCCAAGGTTCGCCAGACGCCAATAACTAAGCACCGTATTATCGTCGACAGTGACCAGAGACCGCTATGTCAGCGTCCTTATCGTGTTTCGTCGAAGGAGCGCGATGCTATCCGCCGCCAAGTTGCCGAAATGCTCCACGACGACGTCATACAACCATCGACGAGCCCCTGGGCGTCACCTGTTGTTCTCGTCGCAAAGAAGGACGGCAGCCTACGGTTCTGTGTAGATTATAGACGTCTCAATAACGTTACCAAAAAAAGATGTCTATCCACTGCCGCGCATTGATGACTCATTAGACCGCCTCCGCCATGCTACCTACTTTTCGTCACTCGACCTTCGTAGCGGTTATTGGCAAATCGAGGTCGACGAACGTGACCGAGAAAAGACCGCCTTCGTTATTCCTGACGGACTGTACGAATTTAAGGTGCTTCCTTTCGGCTTGTGTTAAGCCCCTGCGACGTTCCAACGTATGATGGACACCGTACTAACTGACCTGAAGTGGCAGTCCTGCCTTGTCTATCTCGACGACGTCGTGATTTTCTCCGACACGTTCGAGGAGCACCTGAAGCGTTTGCGTGCCGTCTTCGAAGCAATTCGTTCTGCGGGTCTGTCTCTCAAGCCTGAAAAGTGCCACTTCGCATTTCGGGAGCTCAAGTTTCTTGGCCACATTGTGAGCGCTCAGGGCGTTAGCCCCGACCCAGAAAAGACCGCCGCCGTTGCTGCATTTCCCCAGCCAACAGATAAACGAAGCTTGCGGCGTTTCCTGGGGCTTTGCGCCTATTATCAGAGGTTTGTTCAAAACTTCTCCAAGCTCGCAGAGCCGCTGACTCGCCTGACAAAAGACTCCGAACCCTTTTTCTGGGGCCAAGATCAGGAAAAAGCTTTCATGGAGCTTAAGGCCCGCCTCCAATCTACGCCTATCCTTGCCCACTTCGACGAGCAGGCCGACACGGAACTGCACACAGATGCCAGCAATGTGGGCCTCGGTGCGGTGATTGTGCAGTGGCAAGACGGTGTGGAACGCGTGATCGCATACGCAAGTCGCACTTTGTCCCGTTCCGAAGTGAATTATTCCACAACGGAAAAGGAGTGTCTCGCTGTTGCGTGGGCAATCACAAAATTTCGTCCATACCTGTACGGCCGCTCGTTTAGAGTCGTCAGCGATCATCACTCCTTGTGCTGGCTTGCGAACCTCAAAGATCCATCGGGGCGACTTGCACGGTGGAGCCTTCGGTTGCAAGAGTTCGACGTCACCATCGTGTATAAGTCGGATCGGCAACATAGCGATGCAGACTGTCTCTCCCGAGCTCCTCTTCCGTGCCCACCAGATGAGTCCGACGACGATTCTGCTTTCTTCGGCGCTGTCACCACATCCGACCTTGCCCACCACCAGAGGGCCGACTGCGGACTGCTGCCTCTAATCGAGTACCTCGAAGGAACCGCTCCGTCTCCGCCCAGACTCTTCTCGCGCGTACTTTCGTCGTTTTGCTTAATAGATGGAGTCCTCTACAAGAAAAACTACGGTCCGACCGACACTGCGTATCTCCTCGTTGTCCCAACCGTGCTTCGTAAGGAAGTTCTCGCTGCATGCCACGACGACCTTTCTTCTGGCCACCTCGGTTTTTCCTGAACATTGGGACGCCCTCGCCACAAGTACTACTGGCCACGGCTTGCTGCGGTCGTCCAACGCTACGTTCGAACCTGCCGTGAGTGTCAACGACGGAAGGTACCACCGACAAAACCGGCCGGCCTTCTGAAGCCAATTGATCCACCGCAGATCTCCTTCCAACAAGTCGGCATGGACTTACTGGGCCCATTCCCGGTGTCCTCCATGGGAAACCGGTATATTGTTGTTGCCACGGACTACCTAAGCCGCTATTGTAAAACCAAGGCTCTTCCCCGCGGCACCGCGGCTGAAATCGCACAGTTCTTTGTTCACCACATCGTGCTTCGCCACGGCGCCCCCGTGGTTGTATTAACTGACCGGGGAACCGCGTTTACGTCGGCTCTTGCACACGAGGTCCTCCGTCTTAGTGGCACCAGTCATAGAAAAACGACTGCTTACCATCCTCAAACGAATGGACTTACTGAGAGGCTGAACAAGACCATCACAGATACGATGTCTATGTATGTCGACGCTGACCATCGCAACTGGGACGAAATACTTCCCTACATCACGTTTGCGTACAACACCGCCCTCCAAGAAACGACGCGCTTCGCCCCCTTCCGTTTGGTGTATGGCCGAGATGCCCTGACCATGCTTGACGGCATGCTGCTCCCGGATTGTACCCCCTCGTCTGTCCCAGGCGCTGACCAATTCGTTCGCGATGCAGAAGCCGCTCGCCACCTTGCTCGACAACGCATTCGCCACCAGCAGACAACTGACGCCCGGCGTTACAACCTCCGCCACAGGGAGGTGATTTACCAACCCGGCGAACACGTCTGGGTATGGAGCCCTATACGTGTGCGCGGTCGCTCTGAAAAGCTTCTGCGGCGCTACTGCGGCCCCTACGAGGTGCTACGTCAACTCAGCGATGTGAACTATGAAGTGTACCCCCAAGGAGTTGTCCGGTCTTCTCGCCCGCCCAAGTCTGAAGTCGTCCACGTGTCCCGCATGAAACCGTATTACGCCCGTTAGCCCCTCCCGGAGTTCACATTCAGTGCTGCCACCACACGCCATCACACTTTCGGTGTCTCCACACTCTTTATCCCCCTTGCCGGAGGCATCGAGGCGATGCCTCTTGAAAGGAGGGGGGCAATGCCACACTGCTCACATTCTGCGAGCGCCGCCATGCGGCCGAGCGGCATTACTGGGCTCGTGCGGGAGCGAAGAAGAGGACGTTTCCGTTCGAACGCGCGCTGCTGGGTTTCTGGCCTTCGGATTAAAAAAGCCCCTTTTCGTGCCGCCCTACGTTTGTCGGCGACACTATTCTCGGCGGATAGAGTTTGCTCCCAGTTTTCCGCGAAAGCGGTGGGTGGGCGGCGCCACTGACATCACACCACTCCCAAAGGTACCACTTGCCCCCCCCCTCCCCCTCTACCTCCTGAGCTTGCTAACAAACAAATGCTGTATGGTTCGTCTTCGTATCTGCAAAACGCCCTATGTATCGTAATTTTGCTTCTATTTCTGACGAGTTCTGTGCTCAGTCGCTTGCGAGATATGGGCGCAGAAATTGAAATTGCAATTGAAAATATGCAAATGACGAAATCCAGAGATCGCGGAAATTTGCGCTCATGGAACTTTATTGACCAGACTTTGGGAGAAACGAGAGCACAGAGTGCCAGTTTCCTGTAGCGATAGTCGAAGGCACTACCCTGCCACTTTCTTGAAGCACATGACATAAGTGCGTCATAACCACCATCAGCTGTCGTCCGAGCATCTTGGGCTCCGGTGCCAATACGACACTTGGGCACTGGGTGCCGGTGGCTGGGGCGCTATGGGTGGGATCCTTCCAAGTCTTCTTCAGAGGTACGCTCTTGCACAAGGGCGTATTCCGGCAGCTCTTTCTGGGTGAGGAACAGCTCTGGCGGGAAGGCGATGTTCAGCGTCTTGGGTGCCTCTAAAGCCAAGTGTGCCACGGTAGCGAGGGGTTCCTTGCACTGGCCTCTCAGCCGGAAGAGATCCGGGTGGTGCCACGACAGCTCGCGAAGCAGACGGTGAAGTAAGTGGTCCTTCATGCGCGGTGTGAAGTTTAGAAAGCAAAGGCAGGTCTTATCGCTCTGTTCGCCGCGCC
This sequence comes from Amblyomma americanum, assembly GCF_052857255.1. Lineage (NCBI taxonomy): Eukaryota > Metazoa > Arthropoda > Arachnida > Ixodida > Ixodidae > Amblyomma > Amblyomma americanum. Next base: position 40,333,567 of record NC_135497.1, read on the forward strand.
TGACTTCTTCGAAGACAACTCCGGCGAATGTAGTGCCAACAAGCGTTGCGAGCACAAGCGTCAGCTGTCGCGATGACACAGAGCTGGCGCAGTATTTCTGCACTGTGGCCTCGAGCAGTTGTTCGGAGGGGCTTGTCCTGAAGGTGACCGCTTCGAAGAGCGCCTCCAGGAGGTGCTTGTTCGGACCCAGGAACGTTACAGCAGGAATGTTTTTACTCACCGCCTGCCGGCTCCAAACGGCCATTGTTTTGTAGAGATCCTGGTGGACGACTGGAGCTCCGCCCATGTTCACGGCGAGGAAGTGGAGCCTTCCGCACTGCATCTTGACTTGGCGGTAGAAGAAGCAGGTAGGCACGACCCCCAAGGCGTCGAGTTCGCGCAGTCCGACATTTCTGGCTCCCCTGCTGATGATGGTGCTCTTTGGAGCTTCTTCGCAAGGTGCTTTCGCCAACCGAAGATCTGTCCACGGCACGTTCTTGAGCGCGATCCTAGGCTGCCCATCCTTCGAGCTACTCAGCTCTGCGTCCCCTGTCGCGTTGTTGCTCTGATTTCTTGCAGAGTGTATTCTCTTCAAAAAGTCCGCAAATTCGCGACTGTATTGCTGCAGATCAGGCAAGTCGCGACAGTCGACGAGAGCATACGCTTCTCGGAAAGCATCCATGGCAGCAATCATCACATCCTGTACCAGGTCTTCGCTGCGGTACGCACTCGCGAACTTGACAGTGGCGGTCGGGGTAATGCGGCACACTGCTCGCGTCCTCTTGGGCATCATGCGTTGAAGTCGCCAGCAGCTTAGAGGGGTGAGACGAGCCTTCACCATCAGAGAAGGCCGTGAGGGAAGACCGCTGAAGGCTGTAAGGTCTCCCACGAAATCGTCGATTCCGCTGAGAAGCCCCATCCTTGGACGCAACACAGTCTTATGTTTTCCCCCTTCGTCGGCGAAGAAATCTTTTCCTCTTGTGGCCTCTGAGAGCCAAGGGCTGCGCGCCAACTGGTACTTGTTGGAATAGAGGAGCGCAGGACACTGGATGGGAAGTCCAAATTCTTCGTACATTTCTAGCACGGTGATGATGTCCACAACGGGACCGGGCATGGAGGACTCACTGTGCGATCGCTGCTCGCCCCGGGAATTGCTGGGGTGAATACCGGTGGCCGCCGAAGCCAAAGCACGACGCTTTTTCCCACTGTTTCGCCTTGGCATGGTCTTGGTGCTGCTGCTGTTTCGAGGTAAGAAGGTAGGTAGGCCTCAACGTCAGCCGGCACGCGTGACACGGCTTCGTAGCCTTCGTCGTCGTTTCCTGCAGCGCGTGCCACGGGGTGTGGCTCTGAGGTCGAGGCATGAAAATGGCGTAAATTCCGTAATGTTAAAGCTCCGCCTCGATAGTAAGAAGAGATGGAGGGCAATATCGGCAAAAAATTGAATTTTACAATTTTAATGCCAAAATATGTCAGCATTCCTGGAAAATATTTCCACCAAGTGTCAACCTCAGATCTGCCCCAGAAGCCATTCAAAAAGGGCGCCGAACACGCCCCTTATCGTGGCCTCACCTACCCGCTGAAATTTTTTTGTGACGCAATTTCGCGTTTCCTTTGTTACTCTTGATTTAACAACTCATAAAAGCATTTGCTTTGTTAAATATTGACAGAACAGGCTATTCCACTTTCCACCTTTTGTTTGGTAGGCACCCCACCTTGCCTTTGGAGACACTCATGCCGCCTTGTTCAGTCCACCCCACTGCTTACGATCGGGACGCCACCACCCAGGCCACGCTGGCGCGCCAAATAGCCCGTAGTCGGCTCCGTGCCTCTCAAGCTCCCCAGAAGTCCGCCTAGGACCACCATCACCAGACAGTCGAATATAACCCCGGATCACTCGTCCTTCTCTGGACGCTGTCTCGCAGCGTCGGTGTCTCCGAGAACATCCTTTCTCACTACCGTGGCCCTTACCGTGTGGTGCGCCGTGTCACCGACGTGAACTATGAGATTGCTCCCCCTTGCGTCCTCGCCGTCGTCCTACTGCCCCACCAACGACGTCGTCCACGTATGCCGCCTTATAAACCTTATGACGACGCTCATACGTGGCCACCCTAAGGCCGAGACGGCGTTTCATCAGCTGGGGGTCCTGAAGCGGGCAGACGACGACGACGACGACGACATTGAGCGACTGAACGAGTGTACGCAGACGAAGATGACGACGAAGTGCTGGCTGTGTGCACGGTGCCGCTCGCAGCTGTTCCCTTCGCTTGTGTAAATAACTGTAAATATATTTTTTACCGCAATATGTTTAGAAATATAATGGATAGTTAATTCAGCGTTTTCTTTAGTTCGGTGAACGCCGCCGCGGCGCTGCGTTACTTGCGATAGTATCGGAGACGCGCTTTTGGCGCGAAACGTTTGTTCACGTCTGGTGCGTCTGGTCGGCGTTCGAGAGTTCTGACCAAGCGCTCATATTTCGTTGCTCTTTAGCCAGATCGCAGGCGTTGTTTGTGTGAAAATTGTACTCTGCTAGTAGAAATGCCTCGTTTTTGTCCGAACCCACGCAAGAAGCGCAAATTCTGTGCAAAGCTCTGCCGAGCGCAGCACTTTCTGCACTTCTAACTAGGTTGGAAGCACACAGGAAGTGAATGTGCGATTTTCATATGCTCTGCGGTCCATAGAAAGAGTCAGACAAAGTGAAGCGCTGCTGTGTACACTCACGAACATGCCGCCACGTTCTGCACCAATGGCATCCTACAGCAAGAAAATTCTTGAGGCTTGAAGAAAGCACACAAGCTGCAGCAGCTGAAGTGAAGGTAGATGCTGCGGACGGACGCATTGCTGTGACTGTAGACAGCACGTAGATGAAGAGGGGACATTCATCATTATACGGCGCTGTACCAGTCATTTCTGCCAACACAGGAAAGGTGCTTGACTGTTAAATTGAAAGTTTTGTATCTTGTGGGCCAGGAGCCAACACAACGATGAAAGCCAACGCCTTTGTGAAGTGACACATATAGCTCCAGTGGCGTAATGCAGGCGAGTGAATAATAATAATAACTTGTTTTTTTGGGGAAACGAAATGGCGCAGTATCTGTCTCATATATATATCGTTGCACACCAGAAGCGCGCCGTAAGGGAAAGGATGAAGGAGGGAGTGAAAGAAGAAAGGAAGAAAGGGGTGCCGTAGTGGAGCCGGCGGGTCAACGTCAGCATTGACTTTCGTTGCGAGTGCATAATGCGGGACCGTCCGCATTCGGTGCGCTGCACTAGCATAATTTTGGACCGTGATTCACGGCATAGCGATAAATTTATGTGCGGTTGCTTGCGGTGCAAGGCAGATTAAAGGATGTGGCATAAGTTTCCACAAGTTCTTTGCAGTCAGACAGGCGCGAAAGTGGCAGCGGCCAGGAGCAGGACAAGTTTCGCGGCGGGTCGGCTTCGCGGCTCGCATTTCATTTTTGCACTTCATAGTTTTATGCCCTGAGGCAATAAACATCGCTTGAAAAAAAAAATCCGCCAGTTCGCGTCTCTTAATCCGCATCGTTGCTCTTCGGTCGCGTGGCGAACAGTGCAAGAATCATGCAACTCCTGCAACTCGTTTGCATTCTGTCGTGCTGTCAGTGAAAGTTTAGGTGCAACGTCCGGTGTGTTTCTGATCGTAAGTTGAACGCAGGGGAGCATTTTCAGACGCTAATCACGTGGACAACGTGTCGAGCATCACCTCGGGCAAAAAAATCAATGTGGATTAGCTCATCTATTCCAGGATGTACAATTTAAATCTGTCGGTGTTAATTGTGTTGGCGTTGGCAACGTTCTAGACGCCGATTATTTTGAGGCTTTAAAGGAAGGGCTCATCACTGGCTCCCTGGGTCAGTGGACGCCTCAACCGCGATTTGAGGTACGTGACGGTGCTGAGAGATATGTGGGCTGCATGAATTAGCGCTGACAACGTTGTGGCAGACACGCGGCACTGCAGCAATAGTCCGCCGCGTTCATTGGGTGACCAACCTCTCGCGATCAACCATTCACTGCCACTTGCCAGGGTGGCAGGGTGGGCGCGCTGCCTATCCAGCGTGTGGAACGCAGTCAAAGCAAGTTTTTGCAGTTGGATACCAACGCCACAGACATGAAAGCGAGATTGAGGTGTCCGCTGACCCACAGAGCCAGTTGAGCGCCTTTCATTTGCTGAAAATCAACGGCCTCTACAACTTTGTCAACGCCAATGAACCGAATGATCGCTGGCGGCTCACTTGTTTGTTTGTTTTTTTGAGGAAAGGAAATGAGGCAGTAACATTCTCACATATCTCGATCGATGGACACCCGAACTGCGCAGTAAGGAATGGGATTGAGGAGGGAGGGAAAGAAGAAAGGAAGAAAGAGTAAATTGAAAATTAGATTTTGAGGAAAGGCTCGGCGCGGCGAAGCGGTGGAACACCTGTGGTTGGGTGTAACTCGCTGGCTCGGTGGCGCATGCGCAGTAGTGACTAAGGACGCTTGCATGAAATGCGCCGCTGACTAGCCTAGTGTAGCTTTCGCTGCAAAAAAAGACAAAACAGAAACTACCCGTTGCCTCCGGCGTTCACAGCGAGCCGCTAAGTGCGCGACATTCCAAGCTGCACCAGGCTCGAGTAAGTAGCGCGCACGACGCGTAGTTTTTTCTCTGCCTTCCCTTTCGCGTGCTACAACAAGTGTGTCGTTTCGACACCTGCCCAACAACACCAGGATCTCGGGAAAGTGACACAGTGTTATTCCCAGATTATTAAAATTTCCCATTGCAGGTCGATCGGAACCTGGTGGACACAACAAATACCACACCAAAGGACACTCCGATCAAGCAGAACGCGCACATATAAATTTAAATTCTAAAATAAGGAGCAAAATTATTATTTATAGCGTAGCAGAGTGAAAGTAAATTTCGTTGGGAGCTCGAAAAAACGTCTATGCATGCGCTTGTGCTGCTCTCAGATTGCATTTGCCTTATTCAAAATAGCTACAAGACTTAAGTGTTCAGTAATATCCACGCTCTCCGAAGTGAAGTGGCTCGGCGACAATAGGTAACACGTAATAAAAATAAGGTTCATTGTGTGAAAAAGCTGCTTCGCGTCGCGCAGATATCGCGTTGTCCTATTTTGCACTAGCAGTCTTGTATGGTGTATAAGCACAGAAGTTGAGAATTGTGGACGATTAATTTCTCTCCATACCTCGCGCTTTCACCCGCTGTTACTCGCCGCCAAAAAGGAGCGAACAGGTTGATAAAGTGCAGAACTACTCACCGGGCTTCCACAAAAATGTTTCTAACCAAAAGAGACGCGCACGTATTGAAATATTTGCATAGGCGAGTTGGTTTCGAAGGCAGCGTCCCTCGGCGCTGTAGAGGCATGTAGCGGCTTTGCCTACATCCCGCGTCGCTGATGACCGCAGCGCCACCTTTGTTTACAAACTTGACGGGAGCTTCTTTGGTGTTGCGTTGAGCTGGCTGCACCAGCTTTCTGTAGAGGTTGGTGCTCAGTTTTTCATTAGGCACTGATACTTCCACATCAAGAAAATTATTGGTTGAAGCCGAGTAAGAGTGCAAAAGTGAGATTTATGGAGGAAACGGTTAATTTCTACAATGAGTGCAACACGTTATGCCTCCGGTATCCCAGACTATCAGGGCGGCATTAACAGATCTCCTGTAGAAGAACGGCTTTAAAGTGGTGCTATCTGTGAACGCGGTTTCAAGACAACCCATAAAATATTAGCATAATTATGCCCTATTTTTGTACCCATAGAAGTTCCATTCAACTGAGCGTAGAGTACATCGTTGAATTCAAAATATTTAAATTGATGTATGAGTCGTGGCAGAGTGCGTAAAGTGGAGCTGTAAATGGCTTCGTCGAGGCAGTGCTCATAATAAGCTTTCACTATAAACAGGATGCCATCCTCACGTGGTATATTTGTGTAAAGCGAAGTTACATCTAGCGTGACAGGAAGGATATCAGACGGGATGTAAGGTCCTTGATACCACCGAGGAAGTGAAGGGTATCCTTTACAAACGAAGTAAACTTGACGGGAATAATAATAATGAGTGATTCGACATAACTTGAGAATATTTCCGTAACTTCTCCAACATCACAGACGATGAGCCGGCTTGGGTTCTGTTTATGTTTTGAGTAGATGAAGCGCACAAAAACACAGCACACAAGAAAACAAAGACTCGAGACGTGTCTCGTGTCTTTCTTTTCTTGTCTGCTGTGTTTTTGTGCGCTTCATCTACTAAAGCTATGAACCAACTTGCCCAAGAACGTGTTCTTCTGTTTATGTATCTGGGACAGCCGGTAAAATCTACCGGCGACTGGACTACGCGGGACTAGCGAGAGACTCATTTCTTTTTACAGTAATTTCTGCCAGCTGTCATGATTCCGTCCTTAGTGCTGCTCATTTCTGATTTCTATTTCGATGCCGGGTCGTAGTTGAGAACAGCGGAAAGTTTGTTTTGCATATGCATCGTAGCGCACGGAAACGGGGACAGTAGACGGGAATCCAAGACAAGCGCTGGCCTTGGTGCCCTACGATGACAGCCGAGGCGATTTTAGAAAGTTCTGTCGTCAAGTTGCCTCAGGGCCTCACGTACGTAATTGGACACGTCTAAAACAACTGTGGCACCCCCTCTGTCCGCCGGCTGAATTATAACATCTGAGGACGCCGCCAGCTTTGTTATCGCTCTGAATTCTTCATTCGATATGTTACGCCCAAAAGACGTTGGTACTTTGTAGGCTTCGAAATTGTCACGTTGTACGGCATAGATATTCATACAATTCATTGTAACTAATCGTGTCATGGCGCCAAGGACGAACTCTGCTTGTCGATTCCCGGCTCCAGCAACTGACGAGCAAAACTGTAAAACTCGCCATGCGACCATATTTATTGCGCTGGGCTGAAGTAGTCTAGTGTTTAAGTGAAGGTAATCTACTTTCTATGTCCCTGGTGCTATGGCGATAGTGGAAATACTCCCTATGCCTCAGTTTGGGTGCAGAGTTATCAAAGTCTCAAATTAGCCGTATCTACAGGCGGCGGGAAAAAAGTTGAGGCCATTGGACAGGACGCTTATTTCGCGTCGCTTGAAACGCTAAAGCTAGATAACCTTACGGAGCTATAACAGGGCGAGGTGTTAGATTATGTCAATGTATAAGTTAGGAAATGAGCTCTGTAGCCGAAATGCGGCAGAGCAACCATTGGGACAATGCAGTCGCGTTGAAATTTTTTACTTTTGATATTTAGGCGGTCTTCTTCCATTCGTACTTGGCTATAACATGACTAATTCCCGTTCATAAGGCACGTACAATGTGATTAGCTGTTTTTCATGGTTATTAAACAGTTGGTTATTGAATTATATTAATTATAAACCCGGCGAGGCAACGTGTAGCTGTGCCTAAATCCATTTCTTATTTAGTCTTGCTATAAACGGGCATTTCGGAAGTTGTCGCGCGCACACGCGCGCACACACACTTCACGGACACTGCGCGCACGCACTTCACAGACCCCAGAGCCCGCTTGCACAAAGCAAATTTGTTCAGTTCCCAATGATGTCTCATTCGCAGTATAAAATCTTCGTTGATTTTGGCACAAGAAGGGCGCTTAATTGGCTCACAGCCGGCGCACACAGCCATGAGGCCAGGCTGGACATGCAGGCGCAGCGTGTAGCCGTCGCAGTGATGCCCTCATTACTGGCAGTGGCTGCCGAGCGCAAAAGAAGCGGCTACAGCGTACGGACAAATAGCGACAAAATCGCGTAAAAAAAACGAAAGCGCATCGTGCACCGGCATCTTACCCTGTATGTACGAGTAGCAGCCGGGCCAAAGTATACTGCCTTGATCGGCTGTCACGTGTATTGCTTGTCACAGGAGTTTGTTCCTACATCCGTCGTAAGTTTTGTAGCGATAGCTACATTACGGGAGCATTTCAAGCCTTTAGCGTGACGGCACCGCCACTGCCACGTGGTCACAGGGTTGGTCGCGTCGTGCGAAGCAGCTTCCGGCGGCGCGTCGCCGTGGCTGGTCACATGGTTCGTCACGTGGTGCGGAGCAGCTGCTGCTGCCAGCGGCGCGGCGCGCCGGCGAAACCTATAGCTGCCACAGCTGTGCGCTTGCGCTCTGTCAATTGGGACGAAGCTGAAGAAGGAACGCCCAGAGAAATGGAGCGGCGAAAGACTGGCTGTGCAATTCAATTGAGCAAGTTCCACTCGGCCATCTGTAGCTATCGCGTCACTCCAGGTTTAATCAGAGCTAAACCACCGCCAATTTTTTCCCTTCACGTTAGCCTTACAAGGCATCATTTCACATGAGCCATACATGACGCCATGGTTCTCAATGTTATTCATACACAGTCTGGCGGCAGAAGACGTGCTGTATAGGAGAGAAGAAACGCCATGAACAGACGCGCAAACGTATAGACTGTCGGAGCGTATTCCCTCGCTTTTGAATCCCGTAAATGCTTCCGATGTCGTAACTAATGTAAAAATAGGGACTGTAAGCATTTTTCGCGCTATTTACATTACAACGAGCTAGCCCCGAAGTCATTGAAGAGAGGAAGAACTTGCATTCACTTCACTTGAAACGCCGCCACGCTATGCTCGCCGTCGGCAGCTTTTGCTAACGATGTCCCACGGAGCTGCAAGGATATGAGCGAGATTCTATATCAGATTTGATTATGTTCTATCAGAAACGTGATAATCCATGCCAAATGAAAAGCTTGTTTTGACAACAGTTGCAATATTGTGCTCGAATCCGGGCGAAGGTCGGCAGCGGCGGCGTTAGCGGAGGGACAAGAACCAGTTGTGAGCTTCGATTGGAGTTCGCGTCGCTGGCGAAGTTCTCGCGTTGTTCGCAGCTCATTGCTCCTTACAGGTCCGCCTAGATTTACACGGCTGCCGTTCTACTCCCTAAACGATTTGTACTAAGTGGCTTGTACGAACCAATAACAGCTTACACTGCAAAACGGAGACGCTTTCCAGCTCTCCTGCTTCGCCGTCGGCGCTGTGAGCGAAAAATCGCCGCAGAAGCAACCCATGAGTGCCACCGAGGTCACGTGACCTTGTGGCCTCATCACAACCTGCCCACCGGATTGCAAACAAACTGACCACCGAGTTAGATGGTAGCTAAATTAATAATTGTTAGCGAGAGGTTGGTCGGTATGAGCAACATGGGTTACACAAGCCCTATCGATGGCAGCACCTGCCATCGCAGGGCAGTTGCGCATCGCTTAATCGCTGCGCAACTGTGCCAGGAGTGATATGAGGACTTCCAGAGATCTACGAATGTAGTGTCGTGAATGGCCAATTCAGCACGTATGGGCGTTAACCCATTAACGTTATCGCGTTATACCCTTATGGCGGATCACCTTTCAAATATGCTCGTCGAGGTCGTGTTGACGTTCTTCTGAGCGCGCTCAACATGCTATCTTGAATTCACGTTGAGACCAGGAGGGGCTTGGGTTGGTCGATTGTTGAGGCGGCGTAGAATGTCAACAGAAATGTGGCCACCGTGCTAGAGTTGAGCATCCTCAACACAATTTCTGCATTGCTTTCATGCTGAATTGATGTTGAAATTAGGGGTTGGTTCAACAAATCATCCTGAATTTCGGCTGTGGTAAAAAACAAATTCCTAGGAATTTTTTCGTCTTTCACCGGTTGAGACACGATCTCCGAGATCGTGTCTCCTTGCCTGACACCCTTGCTTATTGGAATTTTATTGCTGACTTTATGGAGGACTATGGCAGCTGTACAGGTCCTTTTCCACAGATCCGTACAGATCCGTTTTAACGAAAATAAGAACAGACCATAATAGGAAAATTCGCGCATTTTAATGTAAAAGCGCAAATCATCACTAACGCAAATAACTTAAAAGAGACCAACTACACCACCTCTGAAGACTATTCTCCCAACACTCGTATGGCCCGTAAGAACCTCATCCAATTTGCAAAGAGCCAGAAAGAAAAATTCACCCTCCGTCACAAAAAGATGACCATTGGAAATGCCACATATACTTTGGATCACGCGTCACATCAAGTAGTACCACGTGCCCCGTAGCTGTCGGCTTGTCACCAACATAAAGAGATTTCCAACCCAATTTCATTTCTGTACACTAACATCAGAAGCCTCCTACCGAAACGCGATGCATTGGCTAGTATCATTGAGACAACTGAATGCAACACAGTCATACTAACTGAAACCTGGCTAAATGAATCCATACGTAATAACGAAGTACAGGCCATATTTCCTAACTACGATGTTTTTCGCCGCGACCGCATAGGCAAACGAGGGGGCGGCGTCTTGATAGCCACTCATCGCAACCTTCAATGCTACAGCTTAAAAGTCGGGTTACCTTTAGAAATATTATTCATTTTCTCTAGCGCCTCATTCCCTCCCACCGTAATCTGTGCTTGTTACCGTCCCCCCGATAGCGACGCTTCCTTCATCCCTCTATTTCACAGCACCCTTCACACGGTAACCAAGGTAACTACTATTTTCGTACTACGTGACTTTAACTTCTCCGCAATAGATTGGTCTAACCCGTCTGAGACGTCATCAAATTCCCCTGAGTGCGATTTCATCAACACGTGTCAAACCTTCGCTTTAACCCAGCTGATTAAACTAGAACGCCACTACCTTAACAAGCAATCTGATGCACCAAGCTAAACACGTGTTGTTGCTCATAGCAATGCTCCATATAGTGATTGTTTAACTCTGACAATGTTTGTAATGGATCCATCACTAGCCATAGCGGCTAAGGATCCAGATGACTACACAGCATTTTGTGTATCAATTTCTGCGTGAATAAACGTTCTGATTCTGATTCTGATTCTGATATCCTCTCCAACAAGGGAAACTGTTCAATCATCTAGCATACTTGATCTAATTCTAGCATCGCACCCAGAAACCCTATCTTCACTTTCATATTTGCCAAGACTTAGGTATCATTCAATAATACATGCCACATTTTTCAGTCACCTGCCCAAACCAAAGAAAGTAACCAAAACAATCACACTTTACGATAAAGGCGATTACGCTAGCTTTAACCAATAACTCGAAGCTTTCTGTACTCGGCTTCTAATCCACGTTGAAGAAGGCACTCCTGAGACTAACTGGGCACTCTTTAAAAACGAAATGCACAGTCTCATTAAAAGATACATCCCTACAATTACCGTAACTGAGCGCCTTCATCACCTTGGTTTAATAATACACTAGAGTGCCTTAACGACAAGAAAAATACTTTTTCGATTCGCTACGCGATCTAAGAACCCGAACACATGGAATAAATATTATGAAGCTGAAAAATCTTATACCTCAGAAGTTCTCAAAGCCAAGCATTCATTTTTTTCATCTACATATTCCAATATGCTACGCACAAACCCCCATCAATTCTGGAAGTTCATTAATCCTAAGTCGAGCGACACGCTAACACTTTGCGACGATGATAATAATCCAATCGCGGAGCAAGACGTTGCAGAAATCTTAAATTTAACCTTTAGCTCTGTTTTCACTCGCGAACCAGATGGTGACCTTCCTGCATGATTTCCCTTGCTTCGATTTCCCGTCCATGCCTGATATTACTTTTGACCCTGATGGTATTGTAAAACTCATAGACTCTTTGAAACTAACGTCATCTGCAGGTATCGACGTCATTAATGCAAAAATACTCAAAAACACAAAGCATATTACTAGCGTCATACTGTCCCATATTTTTCGCCAGTCTCTTTCATCAGGTGTCATACCACATGACTGGAAAGTGGGCAAAGTCATTCCAGTTCCAAAAAAAGGGTCCATGGTCTTCTCGTCATAATTACCGACCGATATCCATCACTAGCATTCCTTCAAAGTTAATGGCGCCTGTAATATACTCGCATATTATGAAATTCCTAGTTTCAGTTGATTTTTTTCAGCCTGCTCAACATGGTTTTCTAAAAGGTTTATCCTGCGACACTTAACTAGCAATGTTTGTTAACGACTTAAGCTCCAACCTCGACTTTAACATCCCAGTTGACGCTCTGTTCCTTGATTTTGAAAATGCCTTCGACAAAGTTCCTCATAAGCGACTGTTTCTAAAACTTTCACGCCTAAATCTTAATTGCTTTGTTTTGGAATGGATTCAGAATTTCCTAACTAACCGACAGCAGTTTGTGTTTTAGCTAACTAGCGTACATCTCTTAGCTTCTCTACTGTCTGGGGTGCCACAAGGCGCTGTCCTGGGGCCCCTTCTCTCCCTTGTTTACATTAATGGCTTACCAGATAACTTGTGTTCTAACGTGAGCATGTTTGCAGACGACTGCGTTATTTACCGCCCAATAACCAACATTAGTGACATCCAACTCCTACAATCCGACATTGACTGCGCAATAACCTGGTGTAACAAATGGCTAATGTCTTTCAACGCGAAGAAAACATCTCTCCTATCTTCATCGCCGTCACTCCCAACCTATTTCAAGCTACTTAATCTCCAATTCCGAAATCACTGCTGTAACGGAGTATAAATAATTGGGTGTTCGTTTAACCGGCGATCTCAATTGGTCACATCACGTAACGCAAATTATTAACGATGCTAATGGGGTTCTCGGTTATTTTCGCGGAACCCTTCACCTAGCTCCTCCATCAGTAAAGTTGTTAGGTTATTTAACATTCATTCGTCCCAAACAGGAATACGCATGCGCGGTTTAGGACCCCTATCGAAGTAACTTTCTAACTTACTGGAAGCAACACAAAACCGCACAGCAAGATTCACCCACTCGGCCTATTCCTACAATGTAAGTGTCACTGAACTAAAACGTAATGCTCACCTTACAAACTTAGCAGACCGCCGTACTATTGCAAGGCTATGCTTTTTTCGCAAATTTTACTATCACCCCATGATCAAGTCTGTTATCAGCCCTGCCCACCGCATCTCCAGCCGCACGAACCACCAGAAGGCCGTTTACCCTCCCCCTGCCCGGACTAGTGCTCACCTGTCTTCATTTTTTGTCCGCACTGCAAAGGACTGGAATGACTTGCCCAACGCCGTCGTACTCCACTCCGACCCATCATCATTCAGACAATCCATCGAATCAACTATGAGCCCTGAATTCCACTCCCTGATGTAATACCCCTTTAATGGTGACTTTGAGGTTGTAGTATATATATATATATATATATATATATATATATATATATATATATATATATATATATATATATATATATATATATATATATGCACCTTGGTTTCGGTGACTGCTGGCTCCCTTTATAAGTTTGTCAAACGGGCCCCTCACTTACTTTACCTTGTCTGCTAATAGCTTAACGAGGGTCTCGGTTCTGGCAGTCTTGATGCCACAGGTTGCTTAAGAGGGCACTCGCACAGTTCCCGCCCTCGCCGTTAGATGACGTTCCACGTCACGCTCGCGGTATTACAGGACGTGCTACGTCCGCCGCTATGGTCGAGGGTGGCGCTGGTGAACACTCTCAAGATTCGCGTACACCAAATAATAAACATAAATTCCCACGAGAGCATCAGATTGGACAGCCGTCGCCGTAGCTCAGTTGGTAAGAACACCGGACGCGATATTCGGAGGTCGTGGGCTCGGATCCCACCGGCGGCATGGTCGTTTTTCCTGCTGCTTTATAAGTAATTTTCTTTAAGCGATTTATTAATCTAAGTAAAGTTATCCCACTGATAAGCACCACACATAAAAAAAATAACGTTCCCCTATGCACCTTGGTTTCGGTGACTGTTGGCTCCCTTTACAAGTTTGTCAAACGGGCCCCTCATTTACTTTATTACTTTACCTTGTCTGCTATATATATATATATATATATATATATATATATATATATATATATATATATATATATATATATATATATATATATATATATATATATATATATATATATATATTGGCATTAGAAATAAAAAACAGAAAACATTGCCCTATGTACCTTGGTTTCCGTGTCTGTTGGCTTCCTTAATATGTTTGTCAAACGAGCCCCTCATTTCACCTCCCTATCCTGCTAATATATATATATATATATATATATATATATATATATATATATATATATATATATATATATATATATATATATATCTTCCAGTACTTTGACATGAGGTTCAAATACACCCTGATTCCGCAATGCCTGTATGACTGATGAGGCTTCCACTGAGTCAAATGCTTTCTCATAATCAACGAGCGCCCATCCGTCTATTCCTCATTCTCTTATTATTACTGCCATTACTGTTATAATTATAATTACTATTATTCATGTTTTTAAACGTACTGGTGATCAAGGCATAAATAACTTTGACAAAGAGGAGCCTTTGATGTCACTGATTTTAGCTAGCGTTTATTCCCTCTTTCAGGCAGCGTGGGTAAGAATCAGTCTTGCGACAGAAAACCACCCGCGGCACAGTGATGCGTCATGAAGCCACAGCAATGGTAATGATTAGTAGGGAGGCCAGAGAGGCTTCCCGCGTCGCAGTTCAAAACATCTTTGTTGTTTGGAACTGCGCTGGTCCACGGCCCACGTACACTGGAGGACATGCACAACTGATCCACGATGGCGACAGTGGAGCAAGCAGAACTGAGTATTGTTTCTTCGGGGCCGAGTGCCGCGACAAACAAACATTCCTTCGCTCTGCTCTCCTCTTTCTTGACATTCACCGCTCCTCCGATGTTTTAGAAATTGTGCGGCTTCGCGGACCTCAGTGAATTCATCCCATCGGTGGAGACGTGGGGTCCTGCACTGCATTAGGATATGCGGTATGGCTTCCCTGTCTTGCATGAAGCAATGCCGGCATTTGGCGCGCCGGATTTCATCCTCAAACCCGGGCCAGATTCCGCCTAACAAGACATAAAAAATGCTTCGTCTTTATTACACGGCGTTCCTTTATCAACAGTTGGCTCCCCGAACATTTAATGTCTTCGAAAAAATTTTTTCTGCATATTTTTTGCGTTCCTTTCAATATACTAGGCGAGCTTGTTGTCAGCTTTTATTGTTGCATCTGCTGGTTATCCACTTAACTTTCTCACTCAGTCTGTCCCGGCGCCCCTTTCCTTTTTCCACCTTTCATTAGCAACGAATTCTGCCCGTTTATCTTCGAATTCAATGTCTCCTCACTTAGCTTCATTTGACAGCACCCATACCGGATATGCCTACTTAGGTCAAGATAATATGCAATCCCCTTTCCCCAGCCTATCATTCAGATCGATTCTTCTCACAGATACGAGCGCCGATAGGGGCAGCCCTGCCTCACCACTGTGCAGCAACTCACGGAAACGGAGACCAGCGAAAAGAGCAGCTGTGTCCAGTCTTCCTCTTCAGCGTCGCCTTGAGCTGTGGCCTTTCGGTGACAGCTCCAAGTGACTCACCTTCTCTTTTTCTCTTTTGCCGCTTATCTGTCAGAAGGAGAACACCACATAATGTGCGACCAGGGGCCCTATTCCACCAGGTGTTTCAGGGAAGCAAATTTCAGAAATATGCTTTTTGGGGTAAAAATATGGCTTTTGCGGCATAGTATTACCAGCTTTGGCTGCTCGCTGCAAACAGCTCGGCGCATTACGGCACTCGGCTCTGATGCAGAACAAAAAGGACAGAAAGGAGAATATTTACAACTATACAAGAAAAATCGGCCTACCTTTCCGGCTTCCTAACTCACTCTCTCACTTCCGGCTTGCTGTTCTCCTTGGACGGCTCGGTCCCGCGCTCAGTGTGCAGACCTCGTGGCTGGAAGAGCTGCTCAACAAAAGCGTAGCGTACACGGCAATTCCATCATGCTGCTATTCCACTCTCTTCGCTGCCATGAAAGAATACTAGCTAGCCTTGCTAGCAACTGCGAATTCCGGTCAGGCCTAACGCTGTTCAAATCCGGGCGGGCATTCCACGAACCGAACTGACTGTCGTCCCTTGTCCCGAAAGCTTGCCACACGTAAGGCACCACTGCAACGATATCGGGGCTAGCCTTCCGCAAGCTTGCACACCCCCTCCGTGGATGCAGCGCCGTCGCTCGCTAACCGCGCAGAGGTTCGCGCTTGATCGGAACAAAGGGAGGGACGACAAAACGTGATCCCATTTATATGCTATTAATTACTCTCGCAAATAATGCACAGAGCCAGACAGCTAGCTACAAAACACCAACGAGACATTTCTCGAGAGTGGGAGGGCTGCCGACTTACTGGCTGGGGCTTGGACGCGACATCGGCGGAGAACGTTTGCACGCACCGCATTCGTGGGGCAGAGCCAACCCAGAGCATTTGCCGGAGGGGTGGGGGGGGGGGGGAAGCGCGTGTGCTGCGCTCGATTTGCTGCTCGCAACCAGAAGCACGGCGACAGGACGCGACTGACCTTCCGTGTGCCCGCCGCAGGAGCGACGAGAGCGTACGGCGACAGCCTCTCGCGACGCCTTCCGGATTTCGAAGCGACTCCTCTCGCTGCATGCGCTTTCCCCAAAACGGAACTTACACAACGCCTCCTAAGGCCAGCTTCACATTCGTGCGATTTTCACCTGCGACGCTGCGAATTCTGCCGGTCTGCGACTGGACAGGGCCGTCGGTCCAGAGTTCCGTCCGGTTGGCATTCAGTAGCAGCGTCGGTGTGTTCGGTCTGCGACTGACGAGTGGGGAGCGCCTAGACGGCGTGCGACGTGCGGTCACATGGGAGCTGTCGCCGCGGCGGAAGAAAAACTATTTATTCTAATCAAAACATACGAAATATTGCCTTGCATCTAAAAGTACGCTGTTCATAACATCATCAACACATTCGGTGTAGCGTTTCTGTCGCGTTTAATCATGGGTTGCCTATGGAAACATCAAGCAACCTTGCGTGTCCCTCCGACCGAATTCGCTGGGTACCGGTTTCATGTGAAAGCACTGGCCGGAAATCGCACCGTGGCGTAACCGACCAGACCGACTATCTTCGTATGTGAAACGAGTCCGACTCGCCCAGCCGGAGCTAGTGCCGCTGTCGCCACGAATAATGATGATGGATGTCGACCGCGTTGAGACGAGGGGAAACACGTTTCCGGCATTATGCACTCTCGAATGCCATGACTAGTAGTCGCTACCAGGATACTTTCATCATTGTAGCTTGTTTCACTCACAGTATTCTCGGCGGATAGAGTTCGCTCCCAGTTTTCCCCGAAAGCGGTGCGTTGGCGGCGCCACTGACATCACACTACTCCCAAAGGTACCCCCCCCCCCTCTCTACCCCATCTACCCCCGTGAGCCTGCTAGCAAAGTAATGCTGTGTGCGTGGTTCTCGTATCTACAAAACGCCCTATGTATCCTTATTTTTGCTTGTATTTCTGATGATTTCAGTGCTGAGTCGCTGGCGAGATTTTAGGACAGAAAGATGTGGAAACTGAAATTGAAAATATGCAAATGACGAAATCCAGAGATCGCGGAAATTTGGTCTCGAGGAACTTTATTTTCCGTACTTAGGGACAAACCAGAGCACAGAGTACCCTTTTCATGCAGCGATAGTTAAAGCACTACCCTACCACATTCTTGAAGCACATGGCATACGTCCACCATAAGCACTATCAGCTGTCGTCAAAGCATCTTGGGCTCCGGTGCCAAGACGAGATTCGGGCACTGGGTGCCGGTCGCTGGGGCACTACGGGTGGGAGCCTTCGATGTCTTCTTCAGGGGCATGCTCTTGCACAAGGGCGTATTCCGGCAGCGTTTTCTGGGTGAGGAACAGCTCTGGCGGAAAGGCGATGTTCAGCGTCTTGGGTGCCTCTAAAGCCAAGTGTGCCACGGTAGCGAGGAGTTCCTTGCACTGGCCCCACAGCCGGAAGAGATCCGGGTGGTCCCACGACAACTCGCGAAGCAGACGGGGAAGAAAGTGGTCCTTCATGCGCAGTGGGAGGTTTACAAAGGAAAGGCAGGTCTTATCGCTCTCTTTGCCGCGCCCCGGCTTCTTCGAAGACTACTCCGGCGAATGTAGTGCCGACAAGCGTTGCGAGCACAAGCGTCAGCTGTCGTGACGGCACAGAGCTGCGCGGTATTTCTGCATTGTGGCCACGAGCAGTTGTTCGGAGGGGCGTTCCCTGAAGGTGACCGCTTCGAAAAGGGCCTCCACGATGTGCTTGTTCGGACCCAGGAACCTTACAGCAGGAATGTTTTTTCTCACCGCCTGCTGGCTCCAAACGGCCATTGTGTTGTAGCGATCCTGGTGGACGACCGGAGCTCCGCCCATGTTCACGGCGAGGAAGTGGAGCGTTCCGCACTGCATCTTGACTTGGCGGTAGAAGAAGCAGGTAGGCACGACCCCCAAGGCGTCGAGTTCGCGCTGTCCGACAATTCTGGCTTCCCTGCTGATGATGGTGTTCTTTTGAGCTTCTTCGCAACGTACTTTCGCCAACCGAAGATCTGTCCACGGCGCGTTCTTGACCCCGATCCTAGGCTGCCCATCCTTCGAGTTCAGCTCTGCGTGCCCTGCCGCTTTGTTGCTCTGATTTCTTGCAGAGTGTATTCTCTTCAAAAAGTCCGCAAAGTCGCGACTGTATTGGTGCAGATCAGGCAAGTGGCGACGGTCGATGAGAGCATACGCTTCTCGGAAAGCATCCATGGCAGCAATCACCACATCCTGTACCAGGTCTTCGCTGCGGTACGCACTCGCGAACTTGACAGTGGCGGTCGGGGTAATGCGGCACAGTGCTCGCGTCCTCTTGGGCATCATGCGCTGAAGTCGCCAGCAGCTTAGAGGGGTTAGACGAGCCTTCACCAACAGAGAAGGCCGTGAGGGAACACCGCTGAAGGCTGTAAGGTCTCCCACGAAATCGTTGATTCCGCTGAGAAACCCTATCCTTGGACGCAACACAGTCTTATGTTCTCCCCCTTTGTCGGCGAAGAAATCTTTTCCCCTTGTGGCCTCTGAGAGCCAGGGGCTGCGCGCCAACTGGTACTTGTTGGAATAGACGAGCACAGGACTCTGGATGGGAAGTGCAAATTCTTCGTACATTTCTAGCACGGTGATGATGTCCACAACGGGACCGGGCCTGGATGACTCACTGTGCCATCGCTGCTCGTCCCGAGAATTGCTGGGGTGATTTCCGGTAGCCGCCGAAGCCAAGGCACGACGCTTTTTCCCACTGTTTCGCCTTGGCATGGTCCTGGTGCTGCTGCTGTTTCGAGGTAGGAAGGTAGGTAGGCCTCAACGTCAGCCGGCACTCGTGACGTCGTTTTCTGCAGCGCGTGCCACGGGGTGTGGCTCTGAGGTCGAGGCATGAAAATGGCGTAAATTCCGTAGTATTAAAGCTCCGCCTCGAAATTAAGAAGAGGTGGAGGGCAAAATCGACAAAAAATTGAATGTTACAATTGTAATGCCAAAATATGTCAGCATTCTTGGAAAATATTTCCAACAAGTGTCAACCTCAGATGCGCATCTGAAGTCATTCAAAAATGGCGCTGAACACGCCCCTTATCGTGGCCTCACCTACCCGCTGAAATTTTCTTGTGACGCGATTTCGCGTTTCCTTTGTTACGCTTGATTTAACAACTCATAAAAGCATGTACTTTGCTAAATATTGACAGAACAGTCTATTCCACTTTCCAACTTTTGTTTGGTAGGCACCCCACCTTGCCTTTGGAGACACTCATGCCGCCTTGTTCAGTCCACCCCACTGCTTACGATCGGGACGCCACCACCCAGGTCGGCTCCGTGCCTCTCAAGCTCCCCAGAAGTCCGCCTAGGACCACCGTCACCAGACAGTCGAATATAACCCCGGATCACTCGTCCTTCTCTGGACGCTGTCTCGCAGCGTCGGTCTCTCCAAGAACATCCTTTCTCACTACCGTGGCCCTTACCGTGTGGTGCGCCGTGTCATCGACGTGAACTATGAGATTGCTCCCCTTGCGACCTCGCCGTCGTCCTACTGCCCCACCAACGACGTCGTCCACGTATGCCGCCTTATAAACCTTATGACGACGCTCATACGTGGCCACCCTAAGGCCGAGACGGCGTTTCATCAGCTGGGTGTCCTGAAGCGGGCAGACGACGACGACGACATTGAGCGACTGAACGAGTGTACGCAGACAAAGATGACGACGAAGTGCTGGCTGTGTGCACGGTGCCGCTCGCAGCTGTTCCCTTCGCTTGTGTAAATAACTGTAAATATATTCTTTACCGCAATATGTTTAGAAATATAATGCATAATTAATTCAGCCTTTTCTTTTGTTCTGTGAACGCCGCAACGGCGCTGCGTTAGTTGCGATAGTATCGCAGACGCGCTTTTGGCGCGAAATGTTTGTTCACGTCTGGTGCGTCTGGTCGGCGTTCGAGAGTTCTGATCAAGCGCGCATATTTCGTTGCTCTTTAGCCAGATCGCAGGCGTTTGTGTGAAAAGTGAACCCTGCTAGTAGAAATGCCACGATTTTCTCCGAACCCTCGCAAAAAGCGCAAATTCTGTGGAAACGAGTACGCGAAACTGAAGCGTGAACGTGTCAAGCCCTCGCCGGCGAGTGCAAGGGCTGCAAGTTTAGAGATGCTGTGCGTGATGCCTCCTTTATACTGTGGGTGCGGAATTCACTGGTTACCGATGATGGATATTTTTCCTATTGAATGAATTCATCATGCGTTTTGCAATCTGTAAGAAGTACGGGGACAGTACCCTTCGGCTCGAAGAGAGTTTCGAAAAACACTGAGTTCTTGTTCCGGTTATCACGGCGACTTGCGACAGCTGCAGTTTAGAGATGCTGTGCGTGATGCCTCCTTTATACTGTGGGTGCGGAATTCACTGGTTACCGATGATGGATATTTTTCCTATTGACTGAATTCATCATGCGTTTTGCAATCTGTAAGAAGTACGGGGACAGTACCCTTCGGCTCGAAGAGAGTTTCGAAAAACACTGAGTTCTTGTGTCGGTTATCATGGCGACTTGCGACAGCTGTGCCAACCGCAGCACTTTCTGCACTTCTAACCAGCTTGGGTGTGCGCACAGGAAGTGAATGTGCGATTTTCATATGCTCTGCGGTCCATAGAAAGAGTCAGACAAAGTGGGGTGCTGCTGTGTGCACTCACGAACATGCCGCCTCCTTCTGCAGTAATTGCATCCTACTGCAAAAATATTGTTGAGGCTACCAGAAGAACAGCTGAAGAAAGCACACAAGCTGCAGCAACTGAAGTGAAGGCAGATGCTGCGGACGGACGCATTGCTGTGACTGTAGACAGCACGTAGATGAAGAGGGGACATTCATCGTTATACAACGTTGTACCAGTCCTTTCTGAAAGCACAGAAAAGGTGCTTGACTGTGAAATTCAAAGCAAATTTTGTATCACGTGGGCCAGGGGCCAGCACAATGATGAAAGCAGACGCCTTTGTGATGTGACACATACTGGCTCCAGTGGCGTCATACAGGCGAGTGAATAATAGTAATAGGTTTTTGGGGAAAGGAAATGGCGCAATATCTGTCTCATATATAGATATTTGGACATCTGAACCGCGCCGTAAGGGAAATGATGAAGGAGGGAGTGAAAGAAGAAAGGAAGAAAAGGGTGCTCAGTGGAGGGCTCCAGAATAATTTCGACCACCTGGGGATCATTAACGTGCACTGACAGCGCACAGCACACGGGCGCCTTAGCGTTTTGCCTCCGTAAAAACGCAGCCGCCACGGTCGCGTTCGAACCCGGTTATTCCGGATAAGTAACCGAGCGCCCTAACCACTGAACCACCGCGGCGGGTAGGCGAGTGGTGCAGTGAAGGTTTTCAAGCAGTCTGCGGAGACACATGGACACATGTGCTACACATCATGCATTGGGGACGGTGACAGCAAATCCTTTCTAGTTGTTAAGTTAGCCAATCCATATGACTGTGACGACGTGAATAATATAGTATAGGCCACGTACAGAAAAGCCTGGGGACAAGCCTGCGCAACATAAAGAAGTCCCTGAAGGTTGACGTTTTAGACATTAGCAAACGCCTCAGCGGCGAAAATCGCAAAAACCCGCCGCGGTGGCTCAGTGGTTAGGGCGCTCTACTACTTATCCGGAGTTCCCGGGTTCGAACCCGACCGCGGCGACTGCGTTTTTATGGAGGAAAAACGCTAATGCGTCCGTGTGATGTGCGATGTCAGTGCACGTTAAAGATTCCCAGGTGGTCGAAATTATTCCGGAGCCCTCCACTACGGCACCTCTTTCTTCCTTTCTTCTTTCACTCCCCCCTTTATCCCTTCCCTTACGGTGCGGTTCAGGTGTCCAATGATATATGAGACAGATACTGCGCCATTTCCTTTCCCCAAAAACCAATTAATATTATTAAAATCGCCAAACATTTTATTATGGCCAAGCCATGGATACAAGACAACACAAACAGTCTTGATGCTGTGCGCAAAGCTGTTTGGGCGATATACTTCCACAAACTGTCGAGTGATAAAAATCCACAGCAAGGTCTTTGTCCAAGAGGGGAGTCGTCGTGGTGTGGTTGCAACCGCTGCGCTGCACTGCGCACTCCATGTGTGCCAGCACAAGAGCAGAATTCCAGAAGCTATCAAACCTGCCTTTTGAAGCACTTGCTGCCCATGAGCTGCTCAGAAAGTGTCTCCATGGGAGGACCCAGAACACCATTGAGTCTTTGAATAACTTGATTTGGTGTAGGTTGCCCAAAGTCCACGTATGTTGGAGCATCTACAGTAAAAGCTTCTGTCTATGATGCTACAAGTTATTACAATGACGGTAACAATGCTAGAAAATAATGTCCCTCGTGCTCACGGGGTCGCGCCCAGGCATGTTTTGCGATGCTGAGCGAAGCCGGAAGACCGAGACAGAATATCCAAGACAGGCTTTCAAGTTTCTGCTGAAAGCAAGAAAAGAAGGGAGGCAAAGACAAGTCAAAGAAAAGGGTTTACCAGGCAGTCTCCAGAGAAAAATGCTTAATACTATGCATCAGGGGCGTTTTACGCCAACTTGGCTGAAGGTAAATCTTTGAACTCCAATTTCTCAGAACACGTTTTCTGCTAACAAAAGCAACATTTTCTCTGTATCTGTTCTATTGTCTGCAAAGATTTTTGTGAGTCGTTTCTGAATGGTAATGCAACGTTGTGAACCAAATAAAATGTGTTCTCACAAATTCTTGTTTTATTGACACTTTTCTCCGTGGAATAAGGTTAAAATTTTAGCGTTCCATATGTACAAAATTTTTCAAACAGCTATCTTTACAGCCATCATTATTGTTTTGGTTCAGAAGAGAGCCCTACGCATATATAGGACACCTATAAAAAGTTTCATTGGTGTCCTTGTAAAAACTTTTCTAAAAATGTTCCTTCAGCCGAGAGGAAAAAAGAAAAATTAATTACAATAATTTTTTGAACAGTTTTCAGAATTTTTGTGTAATCTTTTGTATGTTGTTGGTAGGCGTTTATTGCAAACACCACCTGAAATTTCATCTCAATTCTTATAAAAACAGCGAAGATATTGGCCGTCGTAGCTAAACACCTATGACCATTGTCCATCGTCCCTTAACGATGAGGTAAGAACTGTTTATTTAAGCATAAATTATAAGTCTGAAATAGACAACACTAATCCGATTCATATTCTGCCAGAACGTACCCCGCATGCCGGCACTTGTCTCGACAGATTCAATCATCATCAGCCAGAGTACGCCCACTGCAGGACAAAGGCCGACCAATCAATCAACAAAGAAGTCGCCGCGTTGCCTGAGTGGTTATGGCGCTCGGCTTCTGGCCCGAAAGACGCGGGTTCGATCCCGGCAGTGGCGGTCGAATTTCGATGGAGGCGAAATTCTAGAGGCCCGTGTACTGTGCGATGTCAGTGCACGTTAAAGAACCCCAGGTGGTCGAAGTTTCCGGAGCCTTTCACTACGGCGTCTTTCATAGCCTGAGTCGCTTTGGGACGTTATAACCCCATAACCCAAACCAACCAACCAGCAAAGGCTTGTCTCATATCGCTCCAATTAAACCTGTCCACTGCCAGCTGCGGTCATCCTATCCCGACAAAGTTTTTAATTTCATCTGTCTACCCAACTTTTTCCCGCCCCCTGCTACGCTTTCCTTCATAAGAATGCAGTATGTTACGCATAAGGATCATCGGTTATCTTGTCTACGCATTACGTGCCCTGCCCAAGCCCATTTCCTCCTCTTGTTTTCGACTGGGATGTCACTAACCTGTGTTTGATCCCTTGCCCACTCTGCCCTCTTCCTGTCTCTTAGGGCTACACCTGTCATTTTTCTGTCAATAGCTCGCTGCACTGTCCTTAACTGGAACCCTTTTGGTTACCCGGCGCCTTTCTGCACCATAGGTGAGTGCCGGTAAGGTACAGCTGTTATATACTTCTCTCTTCAGGGATACTGGTAAACTGCCAGTCATGACCTGAGAAAACTTGCCATGTATTCGCTCCGCCCTATTCCTATTATTCCACTTATTTCACTCTCGTGATCCGGATCTGCGGTCACTACCTGCCCTGAGCAGACGTATTCCCTAACCACTTCCAGCACCTCGCTACCAATTATGAACTACTGTTTCCTTTCGAGACTGTTGAGCATTTCTTTGGCTTTCTGCATGTAAATTTTTAGACTACCATTCATTTCTACCTGTCTGACTTATTGACCATGTTTGGCAGTTCATCTCCTGAGTGACTTAGCAAGACAATGTTATCAGCGAACGCAGATTACTTAGGTATTCTCTATTATCAACTATCCCCAACTGTTCCCAATACAAGCCTATGAATACCTCCTGTAAACAGGCGGTGAACAGCATTTGCAAGATCGTCTCTCCCTGCTTGACACCCTTTCTCATTGGAATTTTATTTCTCATTGTATGCAGAACTCCGGTACTTGTGCACACTCTATTGACGTCTTCCAGTATTTTTACAAAAGTCTCTTCTACACCCTGATTCCGCAATCCTTGCATGACTGCTGATGTTTCGACTCAACCAAATGCCTTCTCGTAATCTATGAAGGATATATATATAGAGTTGATTATACTCTGCGCATATTTACACTATCAGCCATCTGAAGGATAGTAGGAATATGGTATACTGTTGTCGAGCACCTTTTACGATAGCCTGCCTGATCATTTTGTTGATTGAAGTTTTCGGTTGTCTTGACTATAATAGCGATTACCTTAGTAAATACCTTATAGGCAATGGACAGTAAGCTGATCGGTCTAATTTTTCAAATCCTTGACGTCTCCTTTCTTATGGATTAAGATAAGTGTTAGCTTTCCTCCAAGCTTCTGCTACGCTCGAGGTCATAAGGCATTTTGTATTCAATGTGGCTCGTTTTCGTATAGCACAAACTAGACTCTGTCCTTCCACACATCTGCTGTTACCTGATCTCCAATCCTACTAACTCTACTAACTCCCCCCTGCCATTCCTATAGCCTGTGCTATAGTCACCTACTGTCTGGTCTCCAGCCTGCTTCTTTCCTACCTTGGCAGTGAAGTCATCCAATAGTACATTGTAGTCTCTTTTTACTTTACCTATTGCCGATTCGACGTCTACATTGAACCTTTCGGCGATATGGTCTTTATGGCAGGACGTAGTTGCAAAAGCCTATACTACCTTGTACATCTTGTGGAGCTCAATTATTGTAGCTTCCAACCTATCGTTAATATTATGTAATTCCTCTATGTTGCCAGCTATATCCTGATTGATGAAGAATCCCACAACTAGTTCTCGTCTGTCCGCTAATCCACGATGGCATATAGCACGTGCCCGCCCTTTAACACATCGGTCCCCCTAACCTCCCTATTCCCAGTTTTATCCCATTTAATATCTTCTTGTTCCTCTAATAGCACTGCTAGACTAGCCTCACTGAATAAGTTTCTCGAGCTACACGTTGCCAGGTTCACTTTCCTATGGCGGCCTGTACGAAGCCAGATATTCTTAGCACCCTCCGCGGCGTCGCAGGTGTGACCGCAGGATTGATTTGATTTGATCTTTATTCCACATGAGGTGATGTTGGATGCACAGGCAAAAAGCCAGAAAGGCTTGACTAGGCCTGTGCACCCATTCTTTTGCAGCAGGGGTGGCAAATATTATGTTATACAACATGAATACAAGTATCGATAAAAATACAGAGAGAAGGCAATGGAAAATTACAGAGCTTATATAAGCCACTCGTAGACACCATGTTTGCATTATCAGAAAAAAGCAAAACATAAGACGGTTATGGTCGTATTGGCAAAAAAAAAGATACAGAACAAGCATGACTAGTTAATAAAATAAGTACAAGTGGAAAAAAACATACGTTATCTAAGTAAGGATATCGTGCAACTTTTTCATGGAAAATCTCGTAACATCTATGTCATTTTGTAGTTGTTGATTTTGGTAGTTTGCAAGGTGAACTTTAGCATCTGTTTTCCATAATTGGTACGGCATTTGCAATTTTCCAGAATTCAGGATGACGTGTGGGGTATGAAGCTGTGTTCCTATTTAATTCGGCTAATTCAGCCAGGGTTCGGATATGGTTTATGACATTCGACCTGTAACATTTGCATAACCTAAAGCCATACATGGAGTCCACACGAGTAACGTTTAGGTTTTTGAATGAGTCAGCTGTAGGATATTGGTATGGCACTTTACTTATGATTCTAAGGGCACGTTTTTGCAAGACTACCAACTTGTGCATGTTTTCTGCAGTTGTAGTGGCCCACACTAGGATGCCATAGCTCATCAAAGACAGGAAGAGTGATTTAAAAAGGAGGGTATTAACGGATGTGGGGAAAGTCGGGCAGTAGCGACGTA
This sequence comes from Amblyomma americanum, assembly GCF_052857255.1. Lineage (NCBI taxonomy): Eukaryota > Metazoa > Arthropoda > Arachnida > Ixodida > Ixodidae > Amblyomma > Amblyomma americanum. Next base: position 40,360,256 of record NC_135497.1, read on the forward strand.
TAAGGCCGATGGTGCTAGATAATTTCCCGGGCAAATGTTCAATGTGTCTATCCCATGACATGTTTTCAGTGAAGTACATTTTCGTTGAGCAGGAGGGGAGGCAGTTCAATATTCGTGTTTCGTGTGTGAAATATAACTGCTTTTGACTTATTGGTATTTAACTTTAAATAGTTGTTACATGCCCAGTTGTTTATTTGCGAACGGGTGCCATTCGCACGAGCACTAAAGTCAGAGCCTTTGCTTCCCGAACAGTACACTGCTATATCGTCTACATATAATATGTATTTGTCAGGTTCATTTATGCGCACAATATCGTTAATATATAACATAAAAAGAAACGGACCAAGAATACTACCTTGGGGAACGCCTGTAGCCACCTTTTTAACATGTGAGAAGTGTCCATTTATATCAACAAAATGTGTACGGTGCTGCAGATACTATGTTAATAATGACCAAGCCTACCACGAATTCCGTGGGAATTAAGTGTATGGAGGAATATTTGATAATTAACGACATCAAAATCTTTGCTGAAGTCAAGAAAAATACCTAGTACTATAGGGGTGTTTTCAGTTATCCAATATAAATTCTTTTTGAGTGAGAATGGCCAATTCTGTTGATGTGTTTTTTTTAATACCATATTGCGGCGGGGTTATGATACTGTAACGGTCGGTGAAGTATGTAAGTCGCTCAAGAATCAGTTTGCCGAAACCCTTTGAAAAGACTGGCAAAATTTAAATGGGACGATAATTCGTTTCGGTCACCTTTCTTATGTACTACTGTCACTTTGGCGGATTTCATACTCCGAGGAAAAGTTCCCTCGGAGATACAGATGTTAAAAATGTAAGCCAAGCAAGGGGCGGTTACATCGAGAACATATTTTACGGACTTGATCTGATTTCCAGATGCATCGGAAGATTTGCTATTATTTAAGGGCATAAATGCAGCTATTACTTCATTATCGGGGATTGGATTCAAGAAAAAGTGTAATTCGCGGCGTCCATATCACAGCTTAGACCATTGTTGGTATTCAGTGTGGAGCTGATAGTGGGAAAGTCATTATTAAAGGTGTTAGCTAAATCTTTTCCTTTTAGTTCGATGCCATCTCTAAGGAGGCTTGTTATTGGTTGAGGGGCACTGTCAAACACAAATTTCAATTTTTTCCAGACAGCCTCCGACCGCCCTTCAGTTGAACTGAATAGATTGATATAGTAATTCTTTTTAGCCACTCTGAGCTCTTTGGTGATGTAGTTTCTGTAACTCTAGAATGCGCATTGCGTCTGGACTTCTGGTTTGTAGAAAGCGTTTGAACAGTGTATCTCGATTTTGTATAAGCTTTAAGAGTTCACGGTCTACCCACGGCTTCCGCGCTTTACGCGGTTAGTCAAAGTTTCTTTCTGGAAGGGCAAACGGCAAACAAGACGGGACTGAGGCAGGCGACAACACAGGGCGGAGAGCAGCAGATTGGACAGCCGTCGCCGTAGCTCAGTTGGTAAGAGTACCGGACCCGATATTCAGAGGTCGTGGATTCGGATCCCACCGGCGGCATGGTTGTTTTTTCTGCTGCTTTATAAGTAATTTTCTTTAAGTGATTTATTGATCTAAGTACTATAATATCCCACTGATAAGCACAACACATAAAAAAACATTCCCCTATGCAGCTTGGTTTCGGTGACTGTTGGCTCCCTTCATAGGTTTGTCAAACGGGCCCCTCATTTCCTTTAACTTATCTGCTAATAGCTTAACGAGGGTCTCGGTTCTGGCAGTCTTGATGCCACAGGTTGCTTAAGAGGGCTCTCGCACAGTTTCCGCCCTCCCCGTTAGATGACGTTCCACGTCACGCTCGCGGTATTACAGGACGTGCTACGTCCTCCGCTATGGTCGAGGGTGGCGCTGGTGAACACTCTCAAGGTTCGCTTACACCCAATGAACATAAATACCCACGAGAGCAGCAGATTGGACAGCCGTCGCCGTAGCTCAGTTGGTAAGAGCACCGGACGCGATATTCGGAGGTCGTGGGTTTGGATCCCACCGGCGGCACGGTTGTTTTTTCTGCTGCTTTATAAGTAATTTTCTTTAAGCGATTTATTAATTTAAGTACTATAATATCCCACTGATAAGCACAACACATAAAAAAACATTCCCTATGCACCTTGGTTTCGGTGACTGTTAGCTCCCTTCATAAGTATATATATATATATATATATATATATATATATATATATATATATATATATATATATATATATATATATATATATATATATATATATATATATATATATATATATATATATATATATATATATATATATATATATATATATATATATATATATGAAGGGAGCCAACAGTCACCGAAACCAAGGTGCATAGGGGAACGTTATTTTTCTTTTTTTTTAATGTGTTATGCTTATCAATGGGATAATAATACTTAGATTAATAAATCGCTTACAGAAATTTACTTATAAAGCAGCAGAAAAAACAACCATGCCACCGGTGGGATCCGAACCCACGACCTCCGAATATCGCGTCCGGTGCTCTTACCAACTGAGCTACGGCGACGGCTGTCCAATCTGCTGCTCTCGTGGGTATTTATGTTTACTGGATGTAAGCGAGCCTTGAGAGTGTTCACCAGCGCCACCCTCGACTGAACTTAGTAAGAAACACGTCATTTGCAGTATTGGGGTCAGACGCACTTGACACATCATTCCAGTTAGCATCAGTTATGCGCTCATGAAATACCGATAGCGTGCGCGAATTCACATTCCGATACAAGTGTTGCAGACGTTTTCTGCTCATGACTGTGAGAGCAACGGTCAAGAAGATTGGTAGGCGGTCACTAAGCGGAAAATTAATTACACCAGATCGCAGGCGGCTTGCTTCGACATTGGAGATGAAAGGGTCCAGAAGCGTCTCGGAACATACTCAATGTCTTTTTGGTGATTCAATCAGATTATTATACAAATGCATATTGCGTAGGTTTTCACATTTTGTTTTCGTGTTGGATGTCGGAGGCATATCAATGTTAAATAGCCTCCAATAATTTCTTCATATCTGTGTTCATTGACGAATTCTAAGAAGACATCTAAAAAAGGAAACAACAGTGGTAACATCAGCACACGGGGGGGGGGGGGGGGGGGGGCTGAACACACGGAAATCTGTGCGAAGCGTAAGTATTTCGTAATGCGGCGTCACAGAAGAAAGTTATGTGAGTAATTCGCATTGCAAGTTGTTAGATACTAGTATAGACACCCCCCCCCCTCCCCACCTCGCTTTGTTTGCCGATTTAAATTGTATGACTTGTACCCTGGTAGTGTAAATACGTCTGCCTCAGTGACAAACCAGGTTTCGGTAAACATGATGACGTTAAAATGAATATTCGATGCACTGAAGAAGCATTCGAGCTCGTCATACTTATTTCGACCAGATCTTAGATTGAAGCGCACAAAGTTGCAGCGTTTCCATTTGTCACAGGAAATGTAACTGCTCAATTCTGGGAGGTCAACCATTTTATTAGTAAACCAAGTCATTAGGGAAGCGATAAAAGCGATGATAAAGGGCCCGTAAAAGAACAAGTGGTAATACAGAAGACAGTCCGCGCACAAAACCAAGGAATAACACTTCACCATTGTCACGCCTGCGATGATAAAAACCAAAAGTTCTTGGCTACTTAGCATTTCATGCGAGCATCTAAATATCAGCTTGCGTTTCAGGGCAAGCGCTGTTTTTGTGCTCCCATTATCCACTGCTGAAGCACATGGCGAAACTGCCCATATTATCTTACGGTTTTCAAGCACGAGAAAGAATTTTTGTGCTTCTGCTACCTTTTGTAACTCATCGATTTTTGGGAGAATTTCTGGTAAGCTGCGACGTGGGAATGGAAAAATCGCGGCACCAGCATGGGTTTGGGGAACGATTTCTGCGCTAGCTGCAAGTGCACAGTGTTGATGTCGCGGAACTGCAATGCGTGCTCCTGTGTTTCCTAGGTATGCTTGATGATTTTGAAGGCTCCTAGACATCACAGACGCTCTTAAAGGGAGCTTAGCTAGCTGTTCTTTGAATTCGTTCGATATCTCGTTCTTGCTTGATGACAACAACTTCAGAATTATCTGATTGCTTTGCATATATCCTGCCATTCTGAGTCCAGACGTACTTCCAGCCACTCGCTTTCTTGCTCGCAACAGCCATTCCAAGAAGTCGCCTAAGAAAGGGGAATAGGTATTTACTCACAAACACTGCGGTGCACGAGGTTCGGTCAAAGTCAGTGTTGTCGAGTCGGAGCTTTTTCGCCTTTTCAAGCAGTGCATCCCCTTTCTGGCGCCTGTCAAACTGTACAACAACGTTGCTAGCCTTGCTCTTACCTGGCACTCGATGGCAAGCCTCTATGCCATAAGCAGTAACATCCACGCCAGCAAGAGTGCCAAGTTTGCACACTATTTCTACTACATTTTCATTAGGTACCTCATCGAGTCGTTTAATTTCGATGTTCCTGTTTCGAGAATATTGCTCAGAGCTGAGCAAACGAGTCTCGGCGTCAGCAAGCCGCTTGCGGATCGCGTCAAGCTCTGCTCGTGTAACCCTGTTTTCTTCTTTCAAAGCAGCATTCTCACCACTCACAGCGTCGTAGTTTTGTTTCATTTCTTCAAAAACTGAATTCATGCGCTCCATACTTCGATCCGCCTCGGTAACATCTGTTCTCAGCGACCTTATCTCAGCACGTAAATCCCGCTCGACAGCTTCTCTTGTCGTCTTAATTTCAAAGCGTGGCTCTTCTCTCAGATCAGCAAATTGTTTGTTCACACTGGGAGTCATGGTAAATCACATGCAGGAAAATAAAGCAACGAAAGAACACTCTTGCGGCAGCAGTTACGAGAAAAGGGGAAAAAATGGGAAAACGGCGAAAACCTTCAGCAAGGAACAAGAAACCAACCTGGAAGATACGAAGGCACGATGTAAGCTTCTACCCACAATGCCGTCACTGCTGCCAAGAAGCCTGGTCAGTTGCTCCGCAGCCGCTGGGGACTGATGGCCGATGGTTAATTGGTTTGTTCATATAGGAGGTTGTGGTCAAGTACTGCACCAGGGTGGCCAAAGGGAGGGCGTTTTCGGTTCTGGTCACCGAGAGCAGGCCGCACCCAGGTCTGGTCATGCAATTTCATCGACAAGCGGGGATTTTTTTTTCTTTTAAACCCGGCAGAGAATTGCAGGGAACCGAAATTCGAGCTCTGGTCCTCTTGCATGTGAGACGAATGTTCACCCCCCCCCCCTCCCCCTTTGAGTCTAGAGTAATGGTAAATGTGAGCTTCTGGCATCCTGAGTGATTATCTTGATTTTGAATTATTCTGTATTGATCGCTTAACTGGCACCCAGATTTCAGTGCTAGCGCTGTATGACGGTGGTCGATATATGGACATTTTCGCGTCGAACGTGTGTCACGAGTAATAGCAGGTCCCTCAGTCTACACGACCTTGCTCTATATAGACAAGCGTTAGGCCGTGACGTCAATGAGATGCGGTGCCGCTGGCCTCAGCAGTGACTTTCGTTGCGAAGGCAAAATGCGGGACCGTCCGCATTCGGTGCGCTGCACTAGCTTAATTTTGGGCCGTAATTCACGGTATAGCGATAAATTGTAGAGCGGTTACTTGCGGCTCAAGGCAGATTAAAGAAGATGGCATAAGTTTCCGCAAATTTATTGCAGTCATATCGGCGCGAAACCGGAGCGGCCGAGGAGCAGGACAAGTTTGGCGACGGATCGACTTCGCGGCTAGCATTTCATTTGTGCATAGAAATCTATCAGTTCGCGTCTCTTAATCCGCATCTTTGCTCTTCGGTCGCGTGGCGAACAGTGCAAGAATCAAGTAATGCCTGCAACTGGTTTGCGTTCTGTCGTGCTGTCAGCGTAAGTTTAGGTGCAATATTCGGTGTGTTTGTCACCGTAAGTTGAACACAGGGGGCCATTTTCAGACGCTAATCACCTGGACAACTTGTCGAGCATAACTTCGGGCAAAAAAATGAATTAGCTCAGCTAATCCAGGATATACAAAGTGAAAGCTGTTGGCGTTGACAACGTTCAAGATGCCGATTGTTTTGAGGAAAGGAAGAGCGCATAACTCGATACCTGGGTCATTGGATGCCTCAAACGTGCATTGAGGCACGTGGCGGTGGTGAGAGAGATGTGGGCTGCATGAATTAGCGCTGACAACGTTGTGGCAGACACGCGACACTGCAGCAATAGACCGCCGCGTTCATTGGGTGACCAACCTCTCGCGATCAACCATTAACTGCCACCTGTCAGGGTGGCAGTGTGCGCGCTGCCTATCCAGTGCGCAGAATGCAATGAAAGCGAGTTTTTGCAGTTGGACACCAACGCGATGTACATGAAAGCGAGATTGAGGTGTCCGCTGGCCGACAGAGCCAGTTGTGCGCATTTGATTTGGTGAAAATCAACGGCATCTACAACATTGTCAACGCCAATGAACCCAATGAACGCTGGCGGCTCACTTGCTTTTTTTGGTATTTGAGGAAAGGAAAGGGCGCAGTAACTGTCTCACATATCGCGGTCGGTGGACACCCGAACCCCGCAGTAAGGTATGGGATGGAGGAGGGATACTGATCCGGAGTTCCCGGGTTCGAACGCGACCGCGGCGGCTGCGTTTTTATGGAGGAAAAACGCTAAGGCGCCCGTGTGCTGTGCGACGTCAGTGCACGTTAAAGATCCCCAGGTGGTCGAAATTATTCCGGAGCCCTCCACTACGGCACCTCTTCTTGCTTTCTTCTTTCACTCCCTCCTTTATCCCTTCCTTGACGGCGCGGTTCAGATGTTCAACGATATATGAGACAGATACTGCGCCATTTCCTTTCCCCCCAAAACCAATTATTATTATTACTATTATAATTATTATGAAGGAGGGAGGGAAGGAAGAAAGGAAATAAATGGAAATTGAAAATTAGATTTTGATCAAAGGCGCAGCGGCGGAACCCCTGTCGCTCGGTTAACTCGCTGGCTGACTGGCGCATGCTAAGTAGTGAATATAGGCACGCTTACCTGTAATGCGCCGCTCGCTAGCGTAGTGTAGCTTGCGATAAAAAAAAAAGACAAGAGTTACTACCCGTTGCCTTCGGCGTTCACAGCGAGTAGGATGCCTCGATGCCAGCGCCGCCGGGTGGAGACAGCTTCAGCGGCGCCGCCATATTGAATCACACGGGATCAGCGGCGCTAGCGTCTATAACGGCTCCGTTAATGCTCTCGGCGCGCTTCAAAGTGCTTTTAACTTGAACGGCCTTTTGGAGCGAGAGCTACACTGGGCTACCAGTCGAGCATTTCGCGGTACATGAGAGAGGACAGTTGTGATTCAAAATGGCGGCGCCACTTAAGTTGTCTCCACCCGGCGCTGGCATAGAGGCACCCTAACAGCGAGCCGCTAAGTGCGCGACGTTCCAAGCTCACTGGGCTCGAGTAAGTAGCACGCACGACGCGTAGTTTTCTCTCTACCTTTCCTTTCGCGAGCTACAACAAGTGTGTCGTTTCCACACCTGCCCATCAACACTAGGATCTGGGCAAAGGGACATAGTGTTATTCCCAGATTATTACACTTTTCCCATTGCAGGTCGTCGGCAGCTGGTGGACACAACAAATACCACACCAAAGGCCACTCCGATCTGGCAGAACGCGCACATATGAATATAAATTCTAAAATAAGAAGAAAAATAATTATTTATAGCGTAGCAGACCGAACGTAAATTTCGTTTGGAGCTCGAGGAAACGTCTGTGCATGCGCTTGTGCAGCTTTCAGATCGCCTTTTCCTTCTTCAAAATAGCTACACGACTTAAGTGTTCACTAATTTGCATGGTCTCTGGAGTGAAGCGGCTCGGCGAAAATAGGTAACACATCAAAAAATAAAAATAAGGTTCGTCATGTGAAAAAGCTGCTTCGCGTCGCGCAGATATCGCGTTGGCCTATTTTGCACTAGCAGTCTTGTATGGTGTATAAGCACAGAAGTTGAGAATTGTGGACGATTAGTTTCTCTCCATACCTCGCGCTTTCACCCGCTGTTACTCGCCGCCAAAAAGGAGCGAACAGGTTGATAAAGTGCAGAACTACTCTCCAGGCTTCCACAAAAATGTTTCTATCCAAAAGAGACGCGCACGCTTTGAAATATTTGCATAGGCGAGTTGGTTTCGAAGGCAGCGTCGCTCGGCGCAGTAGAGGCATGTAGCGGCTTTGCCTACATCCCGCGTCGCTGACGACCGCAGCGCCACCTTTGTTTACAAACTTGACGGGAGCTTCTTTGGTGTTGCGTTGAGCTGGCTGCACCAGCTTTCTGTAGAGGTTGGTGCTCAGTTTTTCATTAGGCACTGATACTTCCACATCAAGAAAATTATTGGTTGAAGCCGAGTAAGAGTGCAAAAGTGAGATTTATGGAGGAAACGGTTAATTTCTACAATGAGTGCAACACGTTATGCCTCCGGTATCCCAGACTATCAGGGCGGCATTAACAGATCTGTAGAAGAACGGCTTTAAAGTGGTGCTATCTGTGAACGCGGTTTCAAGACAACCCATAAAATATTAGCATAATTATGCCCTATTTTTGTACCCATAGAAGTTCCATTCAACTGAGCGTAGAGTACATCGTTGAATTCAAAATATTTAAATTGATGTATGAGTCGTGGCAGAGTGCGTAAAGTGGAGCTGTAAATGGCTTCGTCGAGGCAGTGCTCATAATAAGCTTTCACTATAAACAGGATGCCATCCTCACGTGGTATATTTGTGTAAAGCGAAGTTACATCTAGCGTGAGAGGAAGGATATCAGACGGGATGTAAGGTCCTTGATATTACCGAGGAAGTTAAGGGTATCCATTACAAACGAAGTAAACTTGGCGGAATATTATTAATGAGTGAGTTGACATAACTTGAGAACATTACCGTAACTTCTCCGACATCACAGACGATGGGCCAGCCTGCGTTCTGTTCATGTATATGGGACAGCCGGTAAAATCTACCGGCGACTGGACTACGCGGGACTAGCGAGAGACACATTTCTTTTTACAGTAATTTCTGCCAGCGGTCATGAGGCCGTGCAGAGTGCTGCTCATTTCTGATTTCTATTTCGATGCCGGGTCGCTGTCGAGAACAGCGGAAAGTTGGGTGGGTGGTTTTGCATATGCATCATAGCGCACGGAAATGGGGACAGTAGACGGGAATCCAAGACAAGCGCTGGCCTTGGTGCCCTACGATGACAGTCGAGGCGATTTTAGAAAGTTCTCTCGTCAAGTTGCCTCAGGGCCTCACGTACGTAATCGGACACGTCTAAAACAACTGTGGCACCCCCTCTGTCCGCCGGCTTAATTATAACATCTGAGGACGCCGCCAGCTTTGTTATCGCTCTGAATTCTTCATTCGATATGTTACGCCGAAAACACGTTGGTAGTTTGTAGGCTTCGAAATTGTCACGTTATACGGCATAGATATTCATACAATTCATTGTAACTAAGCGTGTCATGGCGCCAAGGACGAACTCTGCTTGTCGATTCCCGGCTCCAGCAACTGACGAGCAAAACTGTAAAACTCGCCATGCGAGCATATTTATTGCGCTGGGCTGAAGTAGTCTAGTGTTTAAGTGAAGGTAATCCACTTTCTATGTCCCTGGTGCTATGGCGATAGTGGAAATACTCCCTATGCCTCAGTTTGGGTGCAGAGTTATCAAAGTCTCAAATTAGCCGTATCTACAGGCGGCGGGAAAAAAGTTGATTCTATTGGACAGGACGCTTATTTCGCGTCGCTTGAAACGCTAAAGCTAGATAACCTTACGGAGCTATAACAGGGCGAGGTGTTAGATTCTGTCCTTGTATAAGTCAAAATGAGCGCTGTAGCCGAAATGCGGCAGAGAAACCGACGTTGCAATGCAGTCGCGTTGAAATTTTTGTAGTTTTGATATCTAGGCGGTCTTCTTCAATTCGTACTTGCCTATAACATGGCTAATTCCCGTTAATATGGCGCGTACAAGGTAGGTGATTAGCTGTTTTTCCTGGTGAATAAACATTTGGCTGTTGCATCATAAAAATTAATTACAACCCCGGCGAGGTCACATGTAGCTTTGCTTAAAACCATTTAATATCTAGTCTTGCCATGAACGGGCATTTCGAAAGTTGTCGGCTTCATGTAACACACGCGCACACCCACGCGCACACACACACAAGCACACACGCGCGCACGCGCACGCACACACACACACACACATGCACGCACGCACACGCACGCACGCACGCACGCACACGCACACGCACACGCACACGCACACACACACACACACACACACACACACACACACACACACACACACACACACACACACACACACACACACACACACACACACACACACACACACACACACACACACACACACACACACACACACACACACACACACACACACACACACACACACACACACACACACACACACACACACACACACACACACACACACACACACACACACACACACACGTTCGCTTCTTATGTGAGTTGGCCTTAAGCTCACGTGCAGACTCAGCCTTCTTCAGCTGGCGGTCTAAGCCCGCTTGCACAAAGCAAATTAGTCAAGTTCCCAATGTTGACTCATTCGCAGTATAGAACCTTCTTTGATTTTTGCAAAAGAAGGGCGCTTAATTGGCTCACAGCCGGCGCACACAGCCATGAGGCCAGGCTGGACATGCAGGCGCAGCGTGTAGCCGTCGCAGTGATGCCCTCATTACTGGCAGTGGCTGCCGGGCGCAAAAGAAGCGGCTACAGCGTACGGACAAAAGGCGCCAAAATCGCGTTAAAAAAAAGAAAGCGCGGTGGGCACGGGCATTGTACCCTGTATGTACGAATAGCAGCTGGCCCAAAGTATACTGCCGTGACCGGCTGTCACGTGTCTCGGTTTTGTCACAGGAGTTTTTTTCTGCATCCGTCGTAAGTTTTGTAGCGATAGCTACATTACGGTAGTACTTCGAGCCTCCTCACGTTTTTGGTCACGTGGTGCGGAGCAGCTGCCGACGGCACGGCGCCGCGGCTGGTCACGTGGTTCGTCACGTTGTTGGTTACATGGCCAGCCACGTGGTTTGTCACGTGGTGCGGAGCAGCTGCTGCTGCTGGCAGCGCGGGGCACCGGCGAAACCTAGTTGCAGCAGCTGTGCGCATGCGCTGTGTCAAGTGGGACGAAGATGAAGGAATGCCCAGAGAAATGGAACGGCGAAAGACTACTTTGCAACTCAACTGAGCAGGTTCCGCTCGGCCAGCTGTAGCTATCTCGTCACTCCAGGTTTAACCAGAGCTAAACCACCTCCATTTTTTTTTCTTCGCGTTAGCCTTACAAGGCATCATTTCACGTTATGCATGCATGTTGCCATGATTCTCAATGTTATTCATACACAGTCTGGCGGGAGCAGACGTACTGTATACGAGAGAAGAAACACCATGAACAGACGTGCAAACGTATTCCTCGCTTTTGAATCCCCTAAATGCTTCCGCATCGTAAATAATGTAAAAATAGTGGCTTTAAGCATTGTTCACGCTATTTACATTACAACGAGTGAGCCCCGGAGTCAATTAAGAGGGGAAGAACTTGCATTCACTTCACTTGAAAAGCCGCCGCGCTATGCTCGGCTTCGGCAGCTTTTTGAAACGATGTCCCTGTTACTGCAAGGATATGAGCGAGATTCCATATCAGATTTAATTATGTTCTATCAGAAACGTGATAATTTATGACCAATGAAAAACTTGTTTTGACAACAGTTGCAAAATTGTGCTCTAATCCGGGCGAAGGTCGGCAGCGGCGGCCTTAGTGGAGGGACAAGAACCAGTTCTGCGCTTCGATTGGAGTTCGCGTCGCCGGCGAAGTTCTCACGGTGTTCGCAGCTCATCGCTTCTTTGAGGTCCGCCTAAATTTACACGGCTGCCGTTGTACCCCCTAAACAATAAGTACTAATTGCCTTGTACGAACCAATAACAGCGTTCACTGCAAAACAGAGACGCTTTCCAGCTCGCCTACTTCGCCGTCGGCGCTGTGAGCGAAAAATCACCGGAGAAGCAACCCATGTGAGCAACCGACGTCACGTGACCTTGTGGCCTCATGACAACGTGGCCACCGGATTGCGAGCAAAGTGACCACCGAGTTAGATGGTAGCTAAATTAATAATTCGTCGCGAAAGGTTGCTCAGGAAGAAAAACTTGGGTTACACAAGCCCTATCGATAGCAACACCTGCCATCGCAGGGCAGTTGCGCATCGCTTAACCGCTGCACCACTGTTGCCAGGAGTGATATGAGGGCGCTCAGAGATCTACGAATGTTGTGTCGTGAATCACCAATTCCGCACCTATTAGCATTAACCAATTAACGTTATCGCGTTATTCCCTTATGGCGGATAACCTTAGAAAAATATTCGTTGAGGTCGTGTTGACGTTCTTCTGAGAGGGCTCAACATGCTATCTTGAATTCATGTTGAGACCAGGAGGTGGTGGTAAACATTTATATATTTACAAGGAGGTGTTTGGGCCCAGGCCCTAGGGCCCAGGTCCTCATAAATCTAGGTGGAGCCCCTATTCCGGAGCCCCAATGGCGTCTAGCGCCGCTCGCGCCCTGGCGACCAAGGTCCGTTGGTACTGCAGGTCATGGCAGCTGAGCAGCGCCGCCTCCCAGGCCTCCCTAGAAGGGTGTGAGATGAAGGATTGGGAAGGGTAGGGATTGGAAGGGCAGGCCCAGACTATATGGAAAACGTCCGAGAACGTCGCTCCGCACAGCCTGAAGCCACCATCAAATTCTGAATTGAAGTGTTTCAATACTGCCGGGCACAGCATTGTATTTGTAAAAATTTTGAGAAGAAGCCGTTCGTCTGCTCTCCAGAGACCCTTACAGGGTTCCGGAAAGCGACGATGACTGTCCTTATAATATGTAGTGATGTCTTTGAATGTTATTAGATATTGGGTAGGCTCGTAGTAGGCTTCCTGAGCAAGTGTGAGTGCCCGGGGAGAGAGCGCGCGGGCCGCCTGATCGGCTAACTCATTACCCTGGAGTCCCTGGTGGCCGGGAGCCCAGATGAGGTTACAGTTTGGAGGGTCGCTGAGCCGAGAGCAATTTTGTAGGATGCGCCAGGCGAGAGGAGGTATCCAACCCAGCTCATAGTTCCGACAGGCCCCCTTCGAGTCGTTAATGATGTGTTTCACTTGTGGGAGAGAGAGTGCGAGCGCAATCGCGATTTCCTCCGCGTGTGTTGCGCTGTAGGCGCTGAAAGTGAGTCCTGCCACTGTGGTGTTGTCGTGGACCACTGCTGCGGTGAACCACCCCCCACGGTGGGGACCGGCAATGTCCACGTAGTACACGTGTTGTTGTCGACCATAATGTCGCTTCAGTGCTTCCGCACGTGCCTGGCGACGACCATTGTGGTCAGAGTGTGACATGTTGCGGGGAATGGGTCGGACCCTGAGGGCGCGTCTCCAGGGTTCTGGCGCTCGTACCCGTTCCTCAAAGGTGATGGTGTGTTGGATGTGGAGTCGGTCAAGAATGCGGCGACCGGATGGCGTTTGTGATAGGCGCGTATATTGGTTGGCGATATGGGCATCTCGGAGTTCCCGATAGGTGTTGACCACCCCCAGGTCCAACAAACGCTGGTTGGATGTGGTAATGGGAAGGCCAAGAGCCCGTTTGATAACTTTGCGATGCGTGACCTCTAGTTGGTCCTCGTTGTGTTTGCGCATGTGAAGGCAAGGGGTTGAGTAGAGAATTCTACTCGTTACAGAGGCATATGCCAGCCGCAAGGCATCTTTGCTTCGTAACCCCCCACGCTTTTTGGAGACGGAGTACCATACGGCCCACCTGATCACCATACATGCGGAGTTTTTCGAGTGTTGTGTCCGGTCTGCGTTGTTGGTGAATAAAGAGACCGAGGATGCGGATCTCCTTGGCCTCTCTAATCGGACCCGAAGGGAGTGTGAGGTGAATTGAAGTGTCGTCCCGAGGAGAGGATCGAATATGGACAAATTCTGATTTGGTGGGAGTACACTGGAGACCACAGTATGCAGCTTAAGTGTCCACTGCCTCCGTATGCCTGTTGTAGGCAGGTCTCCATGTGCCCGAGATTGCGTTCTGTTGCCCAGATAGAGATATCATCCGCATATAGGGCATATCGGATGCCGGACATAGAGCTTAATTTTGCGGGAAGGTCTTTCATTGCGAGGATGAAGAGGAGGGGAGATAAAACCGCACCCTGTGGTGTACCCCGGGATCCGATGGTAAAGGTTCCGTGTTCCTTGCCTTGAATTCGAATGTAGGCCTGTCGATTCGTGAGAACTTGCCAGATGTATCGGTATGCATTCTGACCACAGTTGGTATCTTGGAGGTGGTTAAGTATTACTTCATGTTTTACATTATCAAAGGCTGCTTTCAAATTAAAGGCCAGGACTACCTTGTCACTGTGAGGGAGTTCTTTGGGCTCTAATATGTCAGGAAGGAGTTGTAGAAGGATGTCTTGTGCGGATTTCTGTGGTCGGAAACCAAACATAGTGTCTGCAAAAGTGGGATGGGTTTTGAGGTAAGTGGACAACCTGTCTCGCACCATAGTCTCCATCAGTTTGCCGGCACAAGATGTGAGGGAGATAGGGCGTAGGTGCTCCACATCAATTGGCTTGCCCGCCTTAGGAATAAACGTCACCAAGGCTGTTTTCCAATCCGGGGGGAGAAGAATCTCTCCAAGCCAGATATGGTTGATGAATTCAAGGAGGGTACGGTGGGCTGCATCCGGAAGGTTCGCCAGAAGTTTGACGGTAACCCTGTTTCGGCCTGGTGCAGTACCACGTTTCATTTTGGTTTGGGCCTCCTTCAAATCATGGAGCTTGAAGGGGGCGTCCAGCTCCAGATTTGTTTGCCCTATGTATGAGCATTGAGAAAGGCGAGGGTACACCGTGGTACAGAGATATCTGTCACACAATGTTCGGGCCAGTTGTGTTGTAGTACCGGGAAAGTTATGCATTGCACGTTGTAGGTGCCGCGCCGTTTCTGCACGCGTTTGATTGGGGTCAATAAGTGCACGAAACATACGCCAGGTGTTGCGGCCAGACATCTGGCGTGCAGCAGTGTTGCATCGATCCACCCAGTTAGTGTCCGCTAACTGAGCAGCATAGTCGGCAGCCTTGTGGGTGAGTTCAAGAGTGCGGTGTCTGAGTTTCTTGTTGTGTTTCTGCTTTCTCCATCGTTTGGTGAGATTGCGGCGGGCCTCCCAAAGATGGAGAAGATGGTTGTCTACTTCAGGGGTGGAATCAGCGAGCTGAATGTATTGTTCGTTTTTGCGGAGAGTTGTCATTAGAGAGTTCAGCCATTCTTGATATCCCGAGTGAACGATGTCGACAGAGGGAAGTGTCGAGCGGAATTTAGTCCAATCGGGAATATGTGCTTGCGTTGTGCGGCGTTTAAGGGGCCGTGTTTAAATGGTCGTATTAATGATGCAGTGGTCACTGCCAAGGGTGTCTTGGGTGTTAACCCAGTCGGCGTGCCGAATATTGCGGGTAAGGGTCAAATCTAGGTATGTATCCCAGGCCACCGAGTTGCCCATGCGAGTGGGCTTGGCCCGATCGGTATGGAGGGTTGCACCGAGAGTCGAAATTAGTTCCGCCAATTTTCTGCCTCGGGGTTCCTCCCTAAGGTAGCCCCATTGCCGACATGGAGCATTGAAATCTCCTACATTGAACAGGCGGTCGCGTCCAGCCACGCGCATTGCTTCGAGTGCTCGGGTTCGTCCATTCTTGAAGCGGCGTAGAATGTCAACAGAAAAGAGGCCACCGAGGGAGAGTTCAGCATTCTCAACACAATTTCTGCATTGTTTTCATGTTGAATATATGTTTAAATTACCGGGGTGTTTCAACAAATCATTCTGAATTTCGGCTGTGGTAAATAAAATTCCTAGGAATAGATTCGTATTACACCAGATGCTACGAGATCGTGTCTCCTTCCCTGACACCCTTGCTTATTGGAATTTTATTGCTAACTTTAGGGAGGACTATGGTAGCTGCAGTACAGGTCCTCTATATATCTTCAAGTATTTTGACATAAGGTTCATCTACACACGGATTCCGCAATGCCTGTATGACTGCTCAGATTTCCACTGAGTCAAATGCTTTCTCGTACTCAATGAGCGCCCATCCGTCTATTCTTCATTCTCATATTATTACCCCCATTGCTGTTATAATTATAATTACTATCATTGATGTTTTTACATGTACTGGCGATCAAGGCATAAATAACTGTTTGAAAAAGAGGCGCCTTTGATGTCACTGATACGACATAAAAATATTCATCGCTTCCAGTATTTTAGCTAGCGTTTATTCCCGCTTTAAGGCAGCGTTGGTAAGAATCAGTCTTGCGACAGAAAACCACACGCGGCAGAGCGATGCGTCATGAAGCCACAGCAATGGAAATGATTAGTAGGGAGGCCAGAGAGGCTTCCCGCCTCGCACTTCAAAACATCTTTGTTGTTTTTAACTGCGCTGGTCCACGGCCCACGTATACTGGAGGACATGCACAACTGATCCACGATGGCGACCATGGGGCAAGGAGGACGGAGTCTTATTCTTTTTTGGGCGAGCGCCGCGACAAACAAACATTCCTTCGCTCTGCTCTCCTCTTTCTTGACATTCACCTCTCGTTCGATGTTTTCAAAATTGTACGGCTTCTCGGATCTCAGTCAATTCATCCCATCGGTGGAGACGTGGGGTCCTGCACTGCATTAGGATATGCGGTATGGCTTCCCTGTCTTGCATGAAGCAATGCCGGC
The DNA here is from genome assembly GCF_052857255.1 of Amblyomma americanum. Lineage (NCBI taxonomy): Eukaryota > Metazoa > Arthropoda > Arachnida > Ixodida > Ixodidae > Amblyomma > Amblyomma americanum. The sequence goes on from NC_135497.1 coordinate 40,377,063, forward strand.
ATTTGGCGCGCCGGATTTCATCCTCAAACCCGGGCCAGATTCCGCCTAACAAGACATAAAAAATACTTCGTCTTTATTACACAGCGTTCCTTTATCAACAGTTGGCTCCCCGAACATTTAATGTCTTCGAAAGAATTTTTTTTGCATATTTTTTGCGTTCCTTTTAATATACTTAGCGAGCTTGTTGTCAGCTTTTATTGTTGCATCTGCTGGTTATCCACTTAATTTTCTCACTCAGTCTGTCCCGGCGCCCCTTTCCTTTTTCCACCTTTCATTAGCAATGAATTCTGCCCGTTTATCTTCGAATTCAATGTCTCCTCACATAGCTTCATTTGACAGCACCCATACCGGATATGCCTACTTAAGTCAAGATAATATGCAATCCGCTTTCCCGAGCTGATCATTTAGATCCATTCTCCTCACAGATACGAGCGCCGATAGGGGCGGATATTCTCTCATGCAGCTATTCCGCTCTCTTCCCTAGCAAGAAAGCATGCTGGCTAACCTTGCTAGCAGCCCCGAATTTGGGTCAAGCCTAACGCTGTTGAAATCCGGGCGGGCATTCCAGGAATCCAACTGACGGTCGTCCCTTGTCCCGAAAGCTTGCCTCAACTCACGTAAGGCGCCACTGTAACGATATTGGGGCTAGCCTTCCGCAAGCTTGCACTCCCACACCGCGGATATGGCGCCGTCGTTCGCTAACCGCGCAGAGGTTCGCGCTTGATCGGAACAAAAGGAGGGACGACAAAAAGTGATCAGTCATATGCTATTAATTACTGTTTAAATAATGCACAGAGCGAGCCACCTGGCCACATAACATCAACGAGACGTTCCTCGAGAGGAGGAGGGCTTCCGACTTGCTGGCTGGGGCCTGGGCGCGACTTCGGCCGAGAACGTTTGCACGCACCGCATTCGTGGGGCACAGCCAACCCCGAGCATTTGCCGGGGAGGCGGCGATAGCGCGCGTGTGCTGCGCTCGCTTTGCTGCTCGCAACCAGAAGCACGGCGACAGGGGGCGACTGACCTTCCGTGTGCCGGCCGCGTTACGCGATGACAGCGTACGGCGACAGCCTCTCGCGACGTCGGCCGGATTTCGAAGAGACTCTTGTCGCTGGTTCCGCTTTCCCCAAAAGGGAACTACACAACGCCGCCTAAGGCCAGTTTCACATGCGTGCGATTTCAACCTGCGAAGCTGCGAATTCTGCCGGTCTGCGACTGGGCAGGGCCGTCGGTCAAGAGTTGCGTCCTGTTGGTATTCAGTCGCAGCGTGGGTGTGTTCGCTCTGCGACTGACCAGTGGAGAGCGCCGAGACAGCGTGCGACGTGAGGTCACATGGGAGCTGTCGCCGCGGCGGAAGAAAAACTGTTTATTCTAATCAAAACATACGAAGTATTGCCTTGCATCTAAAAGTACGCTGTTCACAACATCATCGACACATTCGGTGTAGCGTTTCTGTGGCGTTTAATCATGGGCTGCCTATGGAAACATCAACCAAACTTGCGTGTCCCTCCGACCTATTTCGCTGGATACCGGTTGCATGTGAAAGCACTGCCCGGAAATCGCAGCGTGGCGTCACCGACCAGACCGACTATTTTCGTTTGTGAAACGAGTCCGACTCGCCCAGCCGGAGCTACCGCCGCTGTCGCCACGAATGATGATGATGGATGCCGACCGCATTTAGACGAGGGGAAACAGGTTTCCGGCATTATGCACCCTCGAATGCCATGACTAGTAGTGGCTATCTGGGTACTTTCATCATTCTAGCTTGTTTCACTCCTAGTATTCTCGGCCGATAGAGTTTGCTCCCAGTTTTCCGCGAAAGCGGTGGGTGGGCGGCGCCACTGACATCACACTACTCCCGAAGGTATCACTTACCCCCCCCCCCCCCCCCGCCCCTCTACCTCCTGAGCCTGCTAGCAAACTAATGCTGTATGCTTCGTCTTCGTATCTGCAAAACGCCCTATGTATCGCAATTTTGCTTCTATTTCTGACGAGTTCAATGTTCAGTCGCTGGCAGGATTTTAGCAATGATGTGGGCGCTGAAATTGAAATTGCAATTGAAAATAAGCAAATGACGAAATCCAGAGATCGCGGAAAATTGCGCTCGTGGAACTTTATTGACCAGACTTAGGCACAAACCACAGCACAGAGTGCCGGTTTCTTGCAGCGATAGTCGAAGGCACTACCCTGCCACTTTCTTGAAGCACATGACGTAAGTGCGTCATGACCACCATCAGCTGTCGTCCGAGCATCTTGGGCTCCGGTGCCAATACGACACTTGGGCATTGGGTGCCGGTGGCTGGGGTGCTATGGGTGGGATCCTTCCAAGTCTTCTTCAGAGGTACGCTCTTGCACAAGGGCGTATTCCGGCAGCTCTTTCTGGGTGAGGAACAGCTCTGGCGGGAAGGCGATGTTCAGCGTCTTGGGTGCCTCTAAAGCCAAGTGTGCCACGGTAGCGAGGGGCTCCTTGCACTGGCCCCTCAGCCGGAAGAGATCCGGGTGGTGCCACGACAACTCGCGAAGCAGGCGGTGAAGTAAGTGGTCCTTCATGCGCGGTGCGAGGTTTACAAAGTAAAGGCAGGTATTATGGCTCTCTTCGCCGCGCCCGAATTCTTCGAACACAACTCCGGCGAATGTAGTGCCGACATGCGTTGCGAGCACAAGCGTCAGCTGTCGTGACGGAACAGAGCTGGCGCGGTGTTGCTTCACTGTGGCCTCTTGCCGTTGTTTGGAGGGGCATGCCCTGAAGGTGAACGCTTCGAAGAGCGCCTCCAACGTGTGCTTGTTCGGACCGAGGAATGTTACAGCAGGAATGTTTTTTCTCACCGCCTGCCTGTTCCAAACGGCCATTGTTTTGTAGAGATCCTGGTGGGCGACCGGAGCTCCGCCCATGTTCACGGCGAGGAAGTGGAGCGTTCCGCACTGCATCTTGACTTGGCGGTAGAAGAAGCAGGTAGGCACGACCGCCAAGGCGTCGAGTTCGTGCAGTCCGACATTTCTGGCTCCCCTGCTGATGATGGTGTTCTTTGGAGCTTCTTCGCAACGTACTTTCGCCAACCGAAGATCTGTCCACGGCGCGTTCTTGACCCCGATCCTAGGCTGCCCATCCTTCGAGTTCAGCTCTGCGTGCCCTGCCGCTTTGTTGCTCTGATTTCTTGCAGAGTGTATTCTCTTCAAAAAGTCCGCAAAGTCGCGACTGTATTGGTGCAGATCAGGCAAGTGGCGACGGTCGATGAGAGCATACGCTTCTCGGAAAGCATCCATGGCAGCAATCACCACATCCTGTACCAGGTCTTCGCTGCGGTACGCACTCGCGAACTTGACAGTGGCGGTCGGGGTAATGCGGCACAGTGCTCGCGTCCTCTTGGGCATCATGCGCTGAAGTCGCCAGCAGCTTAGAGGGGTGAGACGAGCCTTCACCAACAGAGAAGGCCGTGAGGGAACACCGCTGAAGGCTGTAAGGTCTCCCACGAAATCGTTGATTCCGCTGAGAAACCCTATCCTTGGACGCAACACAGTCTTATGTTCTCCCCCTTTGTCGGCGAAGAAATCTTTTCCCCTTGTGGCCTCTGAGAGCCAGGGGCTGCGCGCCAACTGGTACTTGTTGGAATAGACGAGCACAGGACTCTGGATGGGAAGTGCAAATTCTTCGTACATTTCTAGCACGGTGATGATGTCCACAACGGGACCGGGCCTGGATGACTCACTGTGCCATCGCTGCTCGTCCCGAGAATTGCTGGGGTGATTTCCGGTAGCCGCCGAAGCCAAGGCACGACGCTTTTTCCCACTGTTTCGCCTTGGCATGGTCCTGGTGCTGGTGCTGTTTCGAGGTAGGAAGGTAGGTAGGCCTCAACGTCAGCCGGCACTCGTGACGTCGTTTTCTGCAGCGCGTGCCACGGGGTGTGGCTCTGAGGTCGAGGCATGAAAATGGCGTAAATTCCGTAGTATTAAAGCTCCGCCTCGACATTAAGAAGAGGTGGAGGGCAAAATCGACAAAAAATTGAATGTTACAATTGTAATGCCAAAATATGTCAGCATTCTTGGAAAATATTTCCAACAAGTGTCAACCTCAGATGCGCATCTGAAGTCATTCAAAAATGGCGCTGAACACGCCCCTTATCGTGGCCTCACCTACCCGCTGAAATTTTCTTGTGACGCGATTTCGCGTTTCCTTTGTTACTCTTGATTTAACAACTCATAAAAGCATTTGCTTTGTTAAATATTGACAGAACAGGCTATTCCACTTTCCACCTTTTGTTTGGTAGGCACCCCACCTTGCCTTTGGAGACACTCATGCCGCCTTGTTCTGTCCACCCCCCCCCTCCCCCTGCTTACGATCGGGACGCCACCACCCAGGCCACGCTGGCGTGCCACATAGCCCGTAGTCGGCTCCGTGCCTCTCAAGCTCCCCAGAAGTCCGCCTATGACCACCGTCACCAGACAGTCGAATATAACCCCGGATCACTCGTCCTTCTCTGGACGCCGTTGGTCTCTCCGAGAAGCTCCTTTCTCACTACCGTGGCCCTTACCGTGTGGTGCGCCGTGTCACCGACGTGAACTATGAGATTGCTCCCCTTGCGTCCTCGCCGTCGTCCTACTGCCCCACCAACGACGTCGTCCACGTATGCCGCCTTATAAACCTTATGACGACGCTCATACGTGGCCACCCTAAGGCCGAGACGGCGTTTCATCAGCCGGGGGTCCTGAAGCGGGCAGACGACGACGACGACATTGAGGGAGTGAACGAGCGGACGCAGACGAAGACGACGACGAAGTGCTGGCTGTGCTCACGGTGCCCCTCGCAGCTGTTCCCTTCGCTTGTGTAAATAACTGCAAATATATTCTTCCCGCAACATATTTAGAAATAAAATGGATAGTTAATTCAGCGTTTTCTTTCGTTCGGTTAACGCCGCAGCAGCGCTGCGTTACTTTCGATAGTATCGGAGACGCGCTTTTGGCGCGAAATATTTGTTCGCGTCTGGTGCGTCTGGTCGGCGTTCGAGAGTTCTGATCAAGCGCGCATGTTTCGATGCTATTTAGCCAGATCGCAGCCGTTGTTTGTGTGAAAAGTGTACTCTGCTAATAGAAATGCCTCGATTTTTTCCGAACCCACGCAAGAAGCGCAAATTCTGTGGAAACGAGTACGCGAAACTGAAGCTCGAACGTGTCAAGCCCTCGCCGTTGAGTGCAAGGGCTGCAAGTTTGGAGATGCTGTGCGTGATGCCTCCTTTGATACTGTGTGTGCTGAATTACTGGTTACCGATTATGGATATTTTCTTATTGACTGAATTCATCATGCGTTTTGCAATCTGTAAGAAGTACGGGGACAGTACCCTTCGGCTCGAAGAGAGTTTCGAAAAACACTGAGTTCTTGTGTCGGTTATCATGGCGACTTGCGACAGCTGTGCCAACCGCAGCACTTTCTGCACTTCTAACCAGCTTGGGTGTGCGCACAGGAAGTGAATGTGCGATTTTCATATGCTCTGCGGTCCATAGAAAGAGTCAGACAAAGTGGGGTGCTGCTGTGTGCACTCACGAACATGCCGCCACCTTCTGCACCAATGGCATCCTACAGCAAGAAAATTGTTGAGGCTACCAGAAAAACAGCTGAAGAAAGCACACAAGCTGCAGCAGCTGAAGTGAAGGCAGATGCTGCGGCCTGACACATTGCTGTGACTGTAGACAGCACGTAGATGAAGAGGGGACATTCATCGTTATACAACGTTGTACCAGTCCTTTCTGAAAGCACAGAAAAGGTGCTTGACTGTGAAATTCAAAGCAAATTTTGTATCACGTGGGCCAGGGGCCAACACAATGATGAAAGCAACCGCCTTTGTGAAGTGACACATACTGGCTCCAGTGGCGTCATACAGGCGAGTGAATAATAATAATAGATTTTTGGGGAAAGGAAATGGCGCCACATCTGTCTCATATAGAGATATTTGGACATCTGAACCGCGCCGTAAGGGAAATGATGAAGGAGGGAGGGAAAGAAGACAGGAAGAAAAGGGTGCCATAGTGGAGGGCTTCAGAATAATTTCGACCACCTGAGGATCATTAACGTGCACTGACAGCGCACAGCACACGGGAGCCTTAGCGTTTTGCCTCAGTAAAAACGCAACCGCCACGGTCGGGTTCGAACCCGGGAATTCCTGATAAGTAGCCGAGCGCGCTAACCACTGAGCCACCGCGGCGGGTAGGCGAGTGGTGCAGTGAAGGTTTTCAAGCAGTCTGCGGAGACACATGGACACATGTGCTACACATCATGCATTGGGGACGGTGACATCAAATCGTTTCTAGTTGTTACGTTAGCCAATCCATATTACTGTGACGACGTGAATAAACATGAATGTATAGGCCACTTACAGAAAAGCCTGGGAACAAGGCTGCGCAACATAAGGAAGTCCCTGAAGGTTGACGTTTTAGACATTAGCAAACGCCTCAGCGGCGAAAATTGCAAAAACCCGCCGCGGTGGCTCAGTGTTTAGGGCGCTCGACTACTGATCCGGAGTTCCCGGGTTCGAACCCAACCGCGGCGGCTGCGTTTTTATGAGGGAAAACGCTAAGGCGCCCGTGTGATGTGCGATGTCAGTGCACGTTAAAGATCCCCAGGTGGTCTAAATTATTCCGGAGCCCTCCACTACGGCACCTCTTTCTTCCTTTCTTCTTTCACTCCCTCCTTTATCCCTTCCCTTACGGTGCGGTTCAGGTGTCCAACGATATATGAGACAGATACTGCGCCATTTACTTTCGCCAAAAACCAATTATTATTATTAAAATCGCCAAAAATTTTATTATGGCCAAGCCATGGATACAAGACAACACAAACAGTCTTGATGCTGTGCGCAAAGCTGTTTGGGCGATGTACTTCCACAAACTGTCAAGTGATAAAAATCCACAGCAAGGTCTTTGTCCAAGAGGGGTCTTCGTGGTGTGGTTGCAAACGCTGCGCTGCCCTGCGCTCCCCAGATGTGTACCAGCACAAGAGCACAATTCCAGAAGTTATCAATCCTGCCTTTTGAAGCACTTGCTGCCCACGAGCTGCTCAGAAAGTTTCTCCATGGGAGGACCCAGAACACCATTAAGTCTTTGAAAAACTTGATTTGGTGTAGTTGCCTAAAGACCAAGTAAGTTGGATCATCTACAGTAAAACCTGCTGTCTGTGATGCTACAATTTGTTACAGTGACGGTAACAATATTATAAAAATTCCTTCAAGCTCTCGTTGTCAAACCAGGCATGTTCTGCGATGCTGAGCGAAGCCGGAAGACCGAGGCAGAATAGCCAAGGCAGACTTTCAAGTTTCTGCTGAAAGCAAGAAAAGAAGGGAGGCAAAGACAAGTCAAAGAAAAGGGTTTACCAGGCAGTCTCCAGAGAAAAATGCTTAATACTATGCATCAGGGGCGTTTTACGCCAACTTGGCTTAAGGTAAATCTTTGAACTCCAATTTTTCAGAACACGTTTTCTGCTAACAAAAGCAACATTTTCTCTGTATCTGTTCTATTTTCTGCAAAGATTTTTGTGAGTCGTTTCTGAATGGTAATGCAACGTTGTGAACCAAATAAAATGTGTTCTCACAAATTCTTGTTTTATTGACACTTTTCTCCGTGGAATAAGGTTAAAATTTTAGCGTTCCATATGTACAAATTTTTCAAACAGCTATCTTTACAGCCATCATTATTGTTTTGATTCAGAAGAGAGCCCTACGTATATATAGGACACCTATAAAAAGTTTTATGGGTGTGCTTGTAAAAACTTTTCTAAAAATGTTCCTTCAGCCGAGAGGAGAAAAGAAAAGTAAATAGAATAATTTCTTGAAAAGTTTTCAAAATTTTTGTGAATCTTCTGCATGTTGGTGGCAGACGTTTATAGCAAATATCCCTTGAAATTTCTTCTCAATTCTTTAAAAAAATCAGCGAAGATATTGGCCGTCGTAGCTAAACACCTATGATCATTGTCCATCCCCCTTAACGATGAGGTAAGAACAGTTTATTTAAGCATGAATTAAGAGTGTGAAATAGAAAACACCAAATTGGTTCATATTCTGCCAGAAAGTACCCCGCATGACGTCATTTGTCTCGATTGATCCAATCATCATCAGCCTGAGTACGCCCACTGCAGGACAAAGGCCGACCAATCAACAAAGAAGCCGCCGCGGTGGCTGAGTAGTTATGGTGCTCGGCTGCTGGCCCGAAAGACGCGGGTTCGATCCCGGCCACGGGGGTCGAATTTCGATGGAGGCGAAATTCTAGAGGCCCGTGTACTGTGCGATGTCAGCGGACGTTAAAAACCCCAGGTAGTCGAAATTTCCGGAGCCATTCACTACGGCGTCTCTCATAGCCTGATTCGTATTGGAACGTTAAAACCCCATAAACCAATCGAACCAATCAACAAAGGCTTTTCTCATATCTGTCCAATTAACCCTGTCCTGTGCCAGCTGCGGTCACCCTATCCCGGCAGAGTTCTTAATTTCATCCGTCTACCCAACTTTTTGCCGCCCCCTGCTACGCTTCCCTCCCCTTGGAATCCAGTCTGGTGCCCTTAAGGACCATCGGTTATCTTGTCTTCGCATTACATGCCCTGCCTAACCACATTTCTGCCTCTTGATTTCGACTAGGATGTCATTAACCCGTGTTTGATCCCTGGCCCACTCTGCCCTCTTTCTGTCTCTTAGGGTTACACCTGTCATTTTCTTTCAATAGCTCCCTGTGCTCTCCTTATGTTGAACCCTTTTGGTTACCATGCACCTTTCTGCACCATTGATGAGTGCCGGTAAGATACAGCTGTTATATACTTCTCTCTTCAGGGATATTGGCAAACTGCCATTCATGATCGGAGAGAATCTTCCATATATTCGCTCCACCCAATTCTTATTATTCCACTTATTTCACTCTCGTGATCCGGATCTGCGGTCACTACCTGTCTTGAGTAGGCGTAATCCCTTACCACTTCCAGCACCCCGCTAGCAATTGTGAACTACAGTTTCCTTCTTAGACTGTTGAACATTACTTTGGCTTTCTGCAGGTTAACTTTAGACCCACTGTGTTAGATGACCATGTTTTGCAGTACATCTCCTGAGTGACTTAGCAAGTCAATGTTATCAGCGAACCGCAGATTACTCACGTATTCTCTATTAACAACTATCCCCAACTGCTCCCAATTTAAGCCTATGAATACCTCCTGTAAACAGGCGGTGAACAGAATTGGCGAGATCGTGTCTCCCTGCTTGACATCCTTTCTCATTGGAATTTTATTGCTCATTATATGCAGAACTCCGCTACTTGTGCACCCTCTATAGATGTCTTCCAGTATTTTTACAAAACTCTCTTCTACACCCTCATTCCGCAATCCTTGCATGACTGCTGAAGCTTCGACTTAATCAAATGCCTTCTCGTAATCTTTGAAGGCTATATATAGGGTTGATTATACTCTGCGCATATTTACACTATCAACCATCTGATTGATAGTGTGAATATGGTATACTATTGTGGAGCACCCTTTACGATAGCCTGCCTGATCATTTTGTTGATTGAAGTTTTCGGTTGTCTTGACTATAATAGCGATTACCTTAGTAAATACCTTATAGGCAATGGACAGTAAGCTGATCGGTCTAATTTTTCAAATCCTTGACGTCTCCTTTCTTATGGATTAAGATAAATGTTAGCTTTCCTCCAAGCTTCTGCTACGCTCGAGGTCATAAGGCATTTCGTATTCAGTGTGGCTCGTTTTCCTATAGCACAAACTAGACTCTGTCCTTCCACACATCTGCTGTTACCTGATCTCCACTCCTACTAACTCTACTAACTCCCCCCTGCCATTCCTTTAGCCTGTGCTATAGCCACCTACTGTCTGGACTCCAGCCTGCTTCTTTCCTACCTTGGCAGTGAAGTCATCCAATAGTACATTGTAGTCTCTTTTTACTTTACCTATTGCCGATTCGACGTCTACATTGAAGCTTTCGGCGATATGGTCATTATCGCTGGCTGTAGGCGCGAAAGCCTATACTACCTTGTACCTCTTGTGGAGCTCAATTATTGTAGCTTCCAACCTATCGTTAATATTATGTAATTCCTCTATGTTGCCAGCTATATCCTGATTGATGAAGAATCCCACAACTAGTTCTCGTGGGTCGTTGAGCAAGAGGGGAGGCAGTTCAATATTCGTGTTTCGTGTGTTAAATATAATTGCTTTTGACTTATTGGTATTTAACTTTAAATAGTTGTTACATACCCAGTTGTTTATTTGCGAAAGGGTGCCATTCGCACGAGCATTTAAGTCAGAGCCTTTGCTTCTCGAAAAGAACATTCCTATATCGTTGGCGAAAATAACGAAGCGCCGACCAAAAGGTGTTGTCAAGATGGAAGGACGTTTCGACTTCCACACGGAAGTCTTGTTCACTGATCTCCGTGTGGAAGTCGAAACGTCCTTGCATCTTGACAACACCTTTTGGTCGGCGCTTCGTTATTTTCGCCAATGTATTCACCCGACCAGACGAGATTTCGTCGAACCTTAGATTTCATTCCTATATCGTCTGCATATAATATGTATTTGTCAGGTTCATTTATGCGCACAATATCATTAATATGTAACATAAAAAGAAACGGACCAAGAATATTACCTTGGGGAACACCTGTAGCCACCTTTTTAACATATGAGAAGTGTCCATTTATATCAACATTGTGTGTACGGTGCTGCAGACACTATGTTAATAATGACCAAGCCTTACCAGGAATTCCGTAGAAATTAAGTGTCTGGAGCAATAGTTGATAATTAACGACATCAAAATCTTTGCTGAAGTCAAGAAAAATACCTAGTACTAAAGGTCTGTTTTCAGTTATCCAATATAAATTCTTTTTGAGAGAGAAGGGCCAATTCTGTTGATGTGTTTTTTTTTTGAAAACCATATTGCGACGGGCTGATGATACTGTAACGGTCGGTGAAGGATGTGAGTCGCTCAAGAATCAGTTTGCCGAAACCCTTTGAAAAGACTGGCAAAATTGAAATGGGACGATAATTTGATAAGTCGTTTCGGTCACCTTTCTTATGTACTACTGTCACTTTGGCGGATTTCATGCTCCGAGGAAAAGTTCCCTCGGAGATACAGATGTTAAAAACGTAAGCCGAGCAAGGGGCGATTACATCTAGAACATATTTAACGGGCTTGATCTGAATTCCAGATGCATCGGAAGATTTGCTATTATTTAAGGGCATAAATGCAGCTATTACTTCATTATCGGGGATTGGATTCAAGGATAAGTGTAATTCACGGCGTCCATATCACAGCTTAGACCTTTGTTGGTATTCAGTGTGGAGCTGATAGTGGGAAAGTCATTATTAAAGGTGTTAGCTAAATCTTTTTCTTTTAGTTCGATGCCATCTCTAAGGAGGCTCGTTATTGTTTGAGGGGCACTGTCGAACACAAATTTCAATTTTTTCCAGACAGCCTCCGACCGCCCTTCAGTTGAACTGAATAGATTGACATAGTAATTCTTTTTACTCACTCTGAGCTCTTTGGTGATGTAGTTTCTGTAACTCTTGAATGCGCTCAGTGCGTCTGGACTTCTGGTTTGTAGAAAGCGTTTTAACTGTGCATCTCGATTTTGTATAAGCTTTAAAAGTTCACGGTCTACCCACGGCTTCCGCGCTTTACGCGGTTAGTCAAAGTCTCTTTCTGGAAGAGCAAAACCGCAAAACAGGACGGGACTGAGGCAGGCGACAACACAGGGCGGAGAGCAGCAGATTGGACAGCCGTCGCCGTAGCTCAGTTGGTAAGAGCACCGGACGCGATGTTCGGAGGTCGTGGTTTCGGATCCCACCGGCGGCACGGTTGTTTTTTCTCCTGCTTTATAAGTAATTTTCTTTAAGCGATTTATTGATCTAAGTACTATAAAATCCCACTGATAAGCACAACACATAAAAAAAACATTCCCCTATGCAGCTTGGTTTCGGTGACTGTTGGCTCCCTTCATAGGTTTGTCAAACGGGCCCCTCATTTCCTTTAACTTATCTGCTAATAGCTTAACGAGGGTCTCTGTTCTGGCAGTCTTGATGCCACAGGTTGCTTAAGAGGGCTCTCGCACAGTTTCCGCCCTCCCCGTTAGATGACGTTCCACGTCAAGCTCGCGGTATTACAGGACGTGCTACGTCTGCCGCTATGGTCGAGGGTGGCGCTGGTGAACACTCTCAAGGTTCGCTTACACCCAATGAACATAAATACCCACGAGAGCAGCAGATTGGACAGCCGTCGCCGTAGCTCAGTTGGTAAGAGCACCGGACGCGATATTCGGAGGTCGTGGGTTCGGATCCCACCGGCGGCATGGTTGTTTTTTCTGCTGCTTTATAAGTAATTTTTCTTTAAGCGATTTATTAATCTAAGTACTATAATATCCCACTGATAAGCACAACACATAAACATTCCCTATGCCCCTTGGTTTCGGTGACTGTTAGCTCCCTTCATATATATATATATATATATATATATATTATATATATATATATATATATATATATATATATATATATATATATATATATATATATATATATATATATATATATATATATGATGAACTTAGCAAGAAACACGTCATATGCAGTATTGGGGTCAGACGCACTTAACACATCATTCCAGTTAGCATCAGTTATGCGCTCATGAAATACCGATAGCGTGCGCGAATTCACGTTCCGATACAAGTGTTGTTGCAGACAGACGATTTTTGCTCGTGACTGTGAGAGCAACGGACAAGAAGATTGGTAGGCGGTCACTAAGCGGAAAAATTAATTACACCAGATCGCAGGCGGCTTGCTTCGACATTTGAGATGAAAGGGTCCAGAAGCGTCTCGGAACATACTCAATGTCTTTTTGGCGATTCAATCAGATTATTACACAAATGCATATTGCGTAGGTTTTCACATTTTGTTTTCGTGTTGGATGTCGGAGGCATATCAATGTTAAATAGCCTCCAATAATTTCTTCATATCTGTGTTCATTGACGAATTCTAAGAAGACATCTAAAAAAGGAAACAACAGGGTAACATCAGCACACGGGGGGGGGGGGGGGGGGGGGGGGGGGGGGGGCTGAACACACGGAATTCTGTGCGAAGCGTAAGTATTTCGTAATGCGGCGTCACAGAAGAAAGTTATGTGAGTAATTCGCATTGCAAGTTGTTAGATACTAGTATAGACACCCCCCCCCCCCCCCCTCCCCACCTCGCTTTGTTTGCCGATTTAAATTGTATGACTTGTACCCCTGGTAGTTGTAAATACGTCCTGCCTCAGTGACAAACCAGGTTTCGGTAAACGTGATGACGTTAAAATGAATATTCGATGCACTGAAGAAGCATTCGAGCTCGTCATACTTATTTCGACCAGATCTTAGATTGAAGCGCACAAAGTTGCAGCGTTTCCCATTGTCACAGGAAATGTAACTGCTAAATTCTGGGAGGTCAACCATTTCATTAGTAAACCAAGTCATTAGGAAAGCGATAAAAGCGATGAAAAAGGGCCCGTAAAAGAACAAGTGGTAATACAGAAGACAGACCGCGCATAAAACCAAGGAGTAGCACTTCGCCATTGTCACGCCTGCGATGATAAAAACCAAAAGTTCTTGGCTACTTAGCATTTCATGCGAGCATCTAAATATCAGCTTGCGTTTCAGGGCAAGCGCTGTTTTTGTGCTCCCATTATCCACTGCTGAAGCACATGGCGAAACTGCCCATATTATCTTACGGTTTTCAAGCACGAGAAAGAATTTTTGTGCTTCCTGCTACCTTTTGTAACTCAGCGATTTCGGGGAGAATTTCTGGTAGGCTGCGACGTGGGAATGGAAAAATCGCGGCACCAGCATGGGTTTTGGGGAACGATTTCTCCGCTAGCTGCAAGTGCACAGTGTTGATGTTGCGGAACTGCAATGCGTGCTCCTTTGTTT